>NC_139662.1:22764862-22768313 GCF_951799395.1 Argentina silus
CCTTGCCATATGGTGAGTCAGTGAGACTGTAGAATGCTCACAGGAGCGGACGTTTGTACATGGGCTTAATGTTAATACATGGACATAACCCTGATTATACACGTACAGTACATAACCCTGATGGTTATACATAACCCTGATTATACACGTACATAACCCTGATGGTTATACATAACCCTGATTATACACGTACATAACCCTGATGGTTATACACATACATAACCCTGATTATACATGTACAGTACATAACCCTGATTATACAGTACATAACCTGATGGTTATACACGTACATAACCTGATGGTTATACACGTACATAACCCTGATGGTTATACACGTACATAACCCTGATTATACAATACATAACCTGATGTTTATACACGTACATAACCCTGATTATACACGTACAGTACATAACCTGATGTTTATACACGTACATAACCTGATGGTTATACACGTACATAACCTGATGGTTATACACGTACATAACCCTGATGGTTATACACGTACATAACCCTGATTATACAATACATAACCTGATGTTTATACACGTACATAACCCTGATTATACACGTACAGTACATAACCTGATGTTTATACACGTACATAACCCTGATTATACACGTACATAACCTTAGCCATCTTCTGGCTTTTGTTTACCTCCCGATGTGCTATCAGCCAATGAAAAGCGTCTCCTCAGCTGTAGGGGTTTGTTGTACTGTCCCTTTAGCGAGGGCGTATTCGGGGGTACGTTCGCTGAGTAACTTTCCAGGCTGAGCGGCTAAAACACACATGGTACAAATGGTATGTGTTTCTCTGAGTTATTGAAACCGTGCAATAGCAGAAACATATGCCGCCTCGGAGTTTTTTTCTTTAATTTACTTTACTCCCTGCTCTCTGGTCAAACATCACTCTGAAACGCCGCTTTTCTCCCGCGGCAAGAAGAACGACACACAGGCCCCTAACCCACCCCGTAAAATCCAGGGGGGAGGAGGGGGGAGGAGGGAGGGAGAGATGCTATACAGCTCTGAACACCCCAGGATGAACAGCATGAGGGCAGGGGTAGGGAGGAGGGGGGAGAGGAGGGGATGAAGGGGTGGGGGGGCGAGGTGTTTGGGGGTCTCAGGAGAAGGGTCTGGGGGAGATGCAAGACTCAACAGCTCAAAGGACTAGCAGGGGGGTGATGGGGGGGGGAGGAGGGAGGAGGAGGGAGGAGACCGGGGGGGATGAGGGTCTCTGTGTGGAATCTGGGGATCCTTCCCTGGCACGCTCTCAAACAGCACACACATTCCATGCCAGTGGAATTCCCAAATGTGGAATTCTGTCCAGATCTGAACGTCTCGCTCCCTGCTGTGCCGGGCCTGATGGATGTGTGGGCGGCTCTGTATCCCGAACACTGGACGTCGGAACGCTTATCAGGAATGAGGCGGTAGGTTGAGGAGAGGGATGGATTTCATGCGCACACAGAGTCGGTCTAACAGGCATCAGAGACTCTGCTTTCTGGCGTCAAGTTCAAAGAGGGGAGTAAATAGCCGCTTTGTGCGCGCACACACACACACACACACACACACGCACACACACACACACACACACGCACACACACACACACACGCACACACACACACACACACGCACACACACACACACACACGCACACATGTACACGCGCACACACACACACGCACACATTTACACAAGCACGCGCACGCACGCACACACACACGCAAATGCGTGCATACACACGCACACACACACACACACACACGCACGCACACACACACACACATGCACACACACACACACACACACACACACACACACACACACACACACGCCATATCCACACCAACAGGCTTTACACACTGACATATTTCAGCCGAGAGCAGTCCTCTCATGGTCATTGGCTCAGGGATCTGTCCTACACCACCAGCCCACTGCAGGGATCTGTCCTACACCACCAGCCCACTGCAGGGATCTGTCCTACACCACCAGCCCACTGCAGGGATCTGTCCTACACCACCAGCCCACTGCAGGGATCTGTCCTACACCACCAGCCCACTGCAGGGATCTGTCCTACACCACCAGCCCACTGCAGGGATCTGTCCTACACCACCAGCCCACTGCAGGGATCTGTCCTACACCACCAGCCCACTGCAGGGATCTGTCCTACACCACCAGCCCACTGCAGGGATCTGTCCTACACCACCAGCCCACTGCAGGGATCTGTCCTACACCACCAGCCCACTGCAGGGATCTGTCCTACATCACCAGCCCACTGCAGGGATCTGTCCTACACCACCAGCCCACTGCAGGGATCTGTCCTACACCACCAGCCCACTGCAGGGATCTGTCCTACACCACCAGCCCACTGCAGGGATCAGAGGTTTCCCTCTGGATGAAATATCAATGAAGATCCAGCTGGCCGCTTCAGAACAGCTCTGGGAGTATACACTAACAGCAGCACACACACACACACACACACACACGCACACACACACACACACACACACACACACACACACACACACACACACACACACGCACACACACACATACACACACATACAGACAGACACACACACACACACACACACACACACACACATACAGACAGACACACACACACACACACACACACACACACACACACATACACACACATACAGACACACACACACACACACACACACACAGACACACACACAGACACACACACACACCACACACACAGACACACACACACACACACACACACACAGACACACACACACACACACACACACAGACACACGTTCTGCATTGCTGTAATGAAGCCGGCTCATTGGACATTGGAGACATTTGTTTTCACGGCTCTTGTCCTCATCTGAGATGGTTCTGGTTCTGGTCGCTGCCTCTCTCTCTGGCTGTGAAGGCTCCTTCTGAAGCGGGTCAGAACCGCTGTACAACTACTGTTTGTGTTTTGTAATCTCCCTCTCGCATGAAGATGGATGCAGTTTGTGACATCGCTGTCGGACGAGATTATGTACATGCGTAATACTCCCCCCCCCCACACACACAGACACATACACACACACACACACACACACACACACACGCACATATACATGCACGCACGCACACTACACACACATACAGACACACACACACACGCACGCACACATGCACGCACGCACGCACACACACACACACACACACACACACACACACACACACACACACACGTTCTGCACTGCTGTAATGTTTCAGTGATGGTTCTCTTCTCCTCCAGCTGTGGGGATCCAGATGAAACTAGAGTTCTTTCAGAGGAAGTTCTGGACAGGCCAGCCGACAGGTAAATGCACACCCACACACACACACACACACACACACACACACACACACAGCACCACACACACACACACACACACACACACACACACACACACACACAGGACATACTGTATCTTATATAAA
>NC_139662.1:22776013-22781013 GCF_951799395.1 Argentina silus
AGATGAACGGAGCAAAGTACAGAGAGATCCTTGATGAAAACCTGCTCCAGAGCACTCAGGACCTCAGACTGGGGCGAAGGTTCACCTTCCAACAGGACAACGACCCTAAGCACACAGCCAAGACAATGCAGGAGTGGCTTCGGGACAAGTCTCTGAATGTCCTTGAGTGGCCCAGCCAGAGCCTGGACTTGAACCTGATCGAACATCTCTGGAGAGACCTGAAAATAGCTGTGCACCGATGCTCCCCATCCAACCTGACCTTCATCCATTTTAGAATCAGGCTGTACCATAAGAAAGCGTGGAAAAAGTGAAGGGGTCTGAATACTTTCCGAATGCACTGTACAAGTACTCAACGCAACAAAATGCTTAAGGAAGAGCTACAACATCAATCAACATCAACAATACAGTGTAATAAGTCTAAAATATAAACATAAATATGAGCACTAAAAGTAGTAACCGTAAATAACAGTAGAATAAAAATGGTAGGGGAGGGAAGGGGGTGAGGGAGGGGAGGGGAGGGGACTGTGAGATGTAGATAGGGTTAGGGACCAATGGTTTGTTCCATTCGAGTGTATTGTACAGTCTGTACGTTATGTGACGGATGTTTTATGTTTGTCTGTTCTTACCCTGCTTCCGCCACTGAGCCAAAGAAAAATGTCCGTTCTGTGAACATTTAATGGACAATAATAACGCTTTCTTCGTTATGTGGCGAAGAGTATCGCATACAGGGTGGAAAAGAGATGTGAGATGAGTTCTGGTGGGGTTGGGGGGCCGGGGGAAGGAATGTCAGGCGTGTAAACCCAGACGCACCGTGAGCCCCGGGCATGCAGTCCTCTCAGGCTCCAATGGGACTGGAAGATTGGAAGATTGCATTTTCTGACTGCTCACCTCTGACAGTTCGTCCCATCCTGGACCGACACACACCGCTTCACGGAAAAACAACGCCACAACTCCCTTCTCATGTATTTTAACTCAGTTGTCTCCCCCTCGTTCACCTCGTGAATTCCAGTGTCAGCGATATTACGGCCAGTGAATGATTGTTGTGCGTTCGTCGAGGGGAAAATGCTATGGGAAAAGCAGAGATCTGTTTAATTTGCGGGCGGGCTTGGGGAGATTTTATTTGCCCTCTGCCCTGCTGTTGGATGAAGAGAGATCTGTGAGATGTGTGTGTGTGTGTGTGTGTGTGTGTGTGTGTGTGTGTGTGTGTGTGTGTGTGAGAAGTGTGGTGTGTGAGATCTGAGGCAGGATGGCTGAGGGTTCGAAACAATGCGCCGAGTTTTAACAGATGGGCTGTTTCACAACGCTCTTTATGCCTGTGATGTGTGTGTGTGTGTGTGTGTGTGTGTGTGTGTGTGTGTGTGTGTGTGTGCGTGTGCGTGTGTGCGTGTGTATGTACTGTATTTTTGTGTGTGTGTGCGTGTGCGTGTGCGTGTGTGTGTTGGGCTGCATTTCACAACGGCCTGGGCCTGTGATGGGGGACTGATCAATAGCAGACCCAGTCCTCCGCTGGAGCCAGAGTTCTGCAGAAACACAGCCTCTCTTCCCGGCCTTTCTCAGGCACCGCCACGGCGCAGCGCTGGTTGGACTGGTTCAAGTGTTCCACATGTGCTGCGTTGTCTGAGTGTGTACCTGTAGTGTAGTTCAGTAGTGTAGTGACTGCAGAACCTGTAGTTCACCAGTGTGTACCTGTAGTGTGTGTTATCAGTGTGTACCTGTAGTGTGTGTTATCAGTGTGTACCTGTAGTGTGTGTTATCAGTGTGTACCTGTAGTGTGTGTTATCAGTGTGTACCTGTGGTGTGTGTTATCAGTGCGTACCTGTAGTGTGTGTTATCAGTGCATACCTGTAGTGTGTGTTATCAGTGTGTACCTGTAGTGTACCTGTAGTGTACCTGTAGTGTGTGTTATCAGTGTGTACCTGTAGTGTGTGTTATCAGTGTGTGTTTCCTTGACGACGGTTGCACATAACGACTCTCTGAAGTGTGAGAGACTGAAGTTCCAGAAGGACAGGAAGCGTCCAGACAGCTGTCACCCCTTCCACCCTGACGTAAGACAATTACACACACACACACACACGCACACACGCACGCACGCACGCACGCACACACACACACTGAATTTAGTTTTTTTGTTAATCCAAGTTCATTAACATCCCCCCCCCCTCTCTCTCTCTCTCTCTCTCTCTCTCTCTCTCTCCCTCTCTCTCTCTCTCTCTCTCTCTCTCTGTCTCTCTGTAGGAGAACTCTATGGAGTGTGGAGGAGCTCACGGTCTCACCCCGTCTCTCACAGCAACGCTATTCTGTGTACTGCTGGTACTGTTTCCTAGGTGACCAGGGCTGGCCACGCCCCCCAATCCTAACATTGGCTCGGATTGGCTCGGCTCGGCATGCAAATTGATCCCAATTCCGCCACAGATAAATGAACCCCTCCCCTTTCTAGAAAAGTGCCCAATTCCAAACCAATTAACAACTAGCCCCTAGCCCTGAGACTATCAACAACTAGCCCCTAGCCCTGAGACTATCAACAACTAGCCCCTAGCCCTGAGACTATCAACAACTAGCCCCTAGCCCCTAGCCCTGAGACTATTAACAACTAGCCCCTAGCCCTGAGACTATTAACAACTAGCCCCTAGCCCCTAGCCCCTAGCCCTGAGACACTAGCTCATAGCCCTGAGACTATCGACAACTAGCCCCGAGCCCCTAGCCCTGAGACTATCAACAACTAGCCCCTAGCCCTGAGACACTAGCCCCTAGCCCTGAGACACTAGCTCCTAGCCCTGAGACACTAGCCCCTAGCCCTGAGACTATCGACAACTAGCCCCGAGCCCCTAGCCCTGAGACTATCAACAACTAGCCCCTAGCCCTGAGACTATCAACAACTAGCCCCTAGCCCTGAGACACTAGCCCCTAGCCCCTAGCCCTGAGACTATCAACAACTAGCCCCTAGCCCTGAGACACTAGCCCCTAGCCCTGAGACACTAGCCCCTAGCCCCTAGCCCTGAGACACTAGCCCCTAGCCCTGAGACACTAGCCCCTAGCCCCTAGCCCTGAGACACTAGCCCCTAGCCCTGAGACACTAGCCCCTAGCCCTGAGACACTAGCCCCTAGCCCTGAGACACTAGCCCCTAGCTCTGAGACACTAGCCCCTAGCCCTGAGACACTAGCCCCTAGCCCTGAGACACTAGCCCCTAGCCCTGAGACACTAGCCCCTAGCCCTGAGACACTAGCCCCTAGCCCTAACGCACCTCCAATAGCCCTAACGCACCTCCAATAGCCCCTCCCCACTAGGCACCCCTAACCCTTACTGTAGGTGTGAGAAGATTCAATCAATCAATCAAATGTTTTTCTAGAGCACTTTTTACATAGACAAATGTCACAAAGTGCTTCACAACAAAAACAATACTCAACAATATAAACAATAAATACAATACAAACAATATGATCTAACACCAAACCATAGACCCCTGAAAGTAAGCCAAGGAATAAAACTCCCCAGAGGGGAGAACACTATAGGGCACAGTGGCAAAACTCCCTGGGAGGAAGAAACCTTGAGAGGAACCAGACTCCAGGGGGGACCCATCCTCCTCTGGTTGATCAGGTGCTGAACAGTAAACTAATGTGGAATGTGGAAGGTGATGTGATGCAAGAGTTCAGGGGTCCATAGTGAAGGGCAGCTTTCTAGTGGGACCCGGGTGGGGCAGCAAGAACCAGGGTAGAGGGTGGAGTAGACACAGCCTGGACCAGGGTAGAGGGTGGAGGGTGGAGGAGACTCAGCCTGGACCAGGGTAGAGGGTGGAGTAGACTCAGACTGGACCAGGGTAGAGGGTGGAGGAGACTCAGCCTGGACCAGGGTAGAGGGTGGAGTAGACTCAGCCTGGACCAGGGTAGAGGGTGGAGTAGACTCAGCCTGGACCAGGGTAGAGGGTGGAGGGTGGAGGAGACTCAGCCTGGACCAGGGTAGAGGGTGGAGTAGACTCAGCCTGGACCAGGGTAGAGGGTGGAGTAGACTCAGCCTGGACCAGGGTAGAGGGTGGAGTAGACTCAGACTGGACCAGGGTAGAGGGTGGAGGGTGGAGGAGACTCAGCCTGGACCAGGGTGGAGGGTGGAGTAGACTCAGCCTGGACCAGGGTAGAGGGTGGAGTAGACTCAGCCTGGACCAGGGTGGAGGGTGGAGTAGACTCAGACTGGACCAGGGTAGAGGGTGGAGGGTGGAGGAGACTCAGCCTGGACCAGGGTAGAGGGTGGAGGGTGGAGGAGACTCAGCCTGGACCAATGCAGGAACTGGAGTTTGTGAATAGGAAGATTGAATAGGCACACACAAGGACAGAGACCTATCCTTCACTAACAACCTCCTTTGCATCAGGACCTGCTGGACACATTAGTTGTTGATTTAGTTAACCGATTTTGTACAGATTTTTTGCAGTTGTTGAGTGTTATGAGTGTTTCCAAGGTCCCCCCAGCCATAAGGAAGGACATATTCACGTTTATACCTGATATGGCAATACAGTTGTTTCATCTTGGCCTTCAGTATGATTTTGTAATACACAGTTCAGTACATAGATCCCATCAAATGATCCTGTCCTTCAGTATGATTTTATAATACACAGTTCAGTACATAGATCCCATCAAATGATCCTGTCCTTCCGGTCTACATGTGCCAAGGGGGTAGGGGGTGGGGGCTAGGGGGTGGGGGGTGGGGGCCAGGGGGTAGGGGCCAGGGGGTAGGGGGCCAGGGCTGGGGGACAGGGGTAGGGGGTAGGGCCCAGGGGGTAGGGGGTATGATCCAGGGGGTAGGGGTAGGGGCCAGGGGTGGGTTTGGAACTGGGCACTGCAGTCACCTGAGGAGAGAGAGAGAGAGAGACAGAGAGACAGAGAGAGAGAGAGAGAGAGAGAGAGAGAGAGAGAGAGAGAGAGAGAGAGAGAGAGAGAGAGAGAGTCACACATTTTCCTCGAGACATCAGTCTTCTCATGGACATTTATAAATATGGAGAAAAAAATCAAA
>NC_139662.1:22793513-22796013 GCF_951799395.1 Argentina silus
TATCCAATGAAAAGACAAACGTTGGACTCTGCGTTTGCGGATCAGGAATATTCTGTGTTGAGGGCAGTGTTTTGCCGATGTGAGCTGACAGATGTTCAGTACAACACCTGCCGTTGGATTGTGTTATCCACTGTTCTTTGTGATCACTCTTCCTGCCCTTGGCACGGTCATATACAGTATATACTGTAAAGTATAATATTCCCTTGTGTCATATCCTGGAGATTATAGTCCTGTTTTGTGAAGCGGTCGGTAAGCTTCAGCAGTGACCCACGGCTCCTGCTAGTGTACAGGACCTGTTGTGGGACCTGTTGTGGGGGCGTTGGTGAGGGCGTTGGTGAGGGTGTTGGTGGGGGTGTTGGTGGGGGCGTTGGTGGGGGTGTTGGTGGGGGCGTTGGTGGGGGTGTTGGTGGGGGCGTTGGTGGGGGTGTTGGTGGGGTGTGTCTGAAATATTAGCGTTCTTTTCAAGGACAGCATTTTTCAGCGCTACTGATGCCCCTTGACCTTGCTCGTTTTGCGCTGGCTTAAAATAGAGGCCATAGATCATCCCTCACATGGCTGAGATGATCAGACGGGGGTCAGCAATACGGCAGAAGCTACAGCAATGTGTCATCTGATCTGCTGTGTCTAATGTGTCATGTGATCTGCTGTGTCTAATGTGTCTAGGCGTAGCACCAAGGGGTTGATATCGGAATGGTCAAACCTGTCTTCACAAAGCCAATCAAATCAAACCAAACTGGATTGGTCATGTACATCGCATACAGTCATGAAAGTCTCTCTGGACCTGGTTGGGGGGGACGTTGTCTCCCTGGACCTGGTTGGGGGGGACGTTGTCTCTCTGGACCTGGTTAGGGGGGACGTTGTCTCTCTGGACCTGGTTGGGGGGGACGTTGTCTCCCTGGACCTGGTTGGGGGGGACGTTGTCTCCCTGGACCTGGTTGGGGGGGACGTTGTCTCTCTGGACCTGGTTGGGGGGGACGTTGTCTCTCTGGACCTGGTTGGGGGGACACCGTGCCCCTCAGGGCACCAGCTTGTGGAGAACAACAACAGCCACAACACCTTCAGAGCTTCCTGGTGTTCCCTATGTGAGGGGGAGGCCTGTGACGCTGGGGTGAGGGCAGGACTCAGTGGACACATCGGAGGGCTGGTATATTCATTACTCTGTAATGTGTCACAACTATCAATAAAGTCAAAGCATGATGTTGTTGTTGTTGTTGTTGTTGCTGTTTTTCCTTTGGAGTATTCTGATTTTGTTGCATTCTTTTTTTACCAGTACTCTATGTTTCATGCAGATGACATTTTTTTGTGGATAGCGAAAAACGTTTTGTGGATAACAAAAAACGTTGTTTTGTGGAACGAGTTCCTTTGTCAAAATCAGTATTACAGTGTAGGAGGAGATAAGAGCAAATAGTATAATAGTGTCAAGTAAAGATTTCATGAAATGTGAGTGTTTATTCTGATGCTGGGACTCTACTATATGTACTGTACATACATTATGTACGCTATCTTATAATATAAAGAATACTTATCCCACACTATTACCATTTCCTCCCCGTGAATGTGTTTTTCTACGACTACTCAGCTAATGTAACACATTCTTATATGAGGTATTATGATCTACGATAAAACTCTGTAAAGTATATTTTCATAAACCGCTGATGAATGTGAACTTCCCTCATTTCTCCCCTCCTAAACATGGGAAAGATAAACAGGAAGACTGTTAAACAGCTGAGCTGTTCCTTTCCCACTCTCACTCTCATACTTCCACTTATAAAAGCCTAGAGGGGGATATGGACTCCATTCTTGGCAAGATATTGAGGGCTCCACCACCCTCTCTCCACCCTCTCTCCTTCATACTGTGGCTTTCTCTCCATCCCTCTTTATTTCCCTCTCTCCACCCCCCCTCTCTCTCTCTCCCCCCCCTCTCTCTCTATTTCCCTCTCTCCACCCCCCCCTCTCTCTCCCCCCCTCTCTATTTCCCTCTCTCCCCCCCCCTCTCTCTATTTCCCTCTCTCCACCCCCCCCTCTCTCCCCCCCCCCTCTCTCCTCTCTCTCTCTCTCTCTCTCTCTCTCTCTCTCTCTCCCCCCTCTCTATTTCCCTCTCTCCATTCCCCCCTCTCTCTCTCTCCCCTCTCTCTCTCTCTCTCTCTCTCTCTCTCTCTCTCTCTCTGTATTTCCCTCTCTCCATTCCCCCCTTTCTCTCTCTCTCTCTCTTTCTCTCTCTCTCTTTCTCTCTCTCTCTTTCTCTCTCTCTCTCTGGAATCCAGTTCAGTGATTTATTTCATGCAGGAAAAAGACGTTGTGGGCTCATAAATCAAAAGTACTTTATATAAAGAGAAATGAAACCCGGCTGCATGTGGGACATTTTAGCTCACATTCTTAGAGGTTCGACATGAAATAAAAGAAATATGGAATTTTCACCTCAGGTCTCAATCGATAAAAGGAACAGCGACGACGGCGGCTGTTCCCGACACACAACACATCCTGGCATTTGCATAATGTG
>NC_139662.1:22801013-22803513 GCF_951799395.1 Argentina silus
GTGTGTGTGTGTGTGTGTGTGTGTGTGTGTGTGTGTGTGTGTGTGTGTGTGTGTGTGTGTGTGACCCCAGGGAAGCGGATATTTGGGTGTGAGGAGGTGTGAGGCTGGACCTCTCATACTGGTCCCAGTGCTGCTGGTCACAGTGGCCAACCATAACCTTCCCTGGGTTCCCTCTGTGTCTCATGCCGGGGTTAAGGGGGTTCTGACAGCCATTGCTAACACACACACACACACACACACACACACACACACACACACACACACACACACAGAGAGCCAGGCAGAAATCACCAGCTCCGTGCCAGAACCCATTCATCAGGCCCTCATAGCCGGGCCCCTGTCAACCCCCAGCCCCAGGCCTGTAGGCCCAAAGCCAGGGGCTCGAGTTCCGGGCTCCCAGCCAGTCTGTCATGGGCCTGGGCTGCAGGCCAGCCCTCCGTCAGCTTTGAAGTGATCCTGAGAGCCAAATGGCATGAGAGGGGTGGCCCTCAGCACAGGAGTTCCACACCACACTGAGCAGGTCAGGGAGCTCCACTGATGGACTGACTCGCCTGGACTACCATAATAACAACCCAGTTGGGACACACACACACACCATACACACACACACACACACACACACACACAACACCATACACACACACACACACACACACACACACACCATACACACACACACACACACACACACACACACACACACACACCATACACACACACACACACACACACACACACACACACACCATACACACACACACACACACACACACACATACACACACGCGCACGCACGCACACGCTCACACACCATAATACACCATGCACACACACACACACACACACACACACACACACACACAATCATAAACAGAGACACACAGTCTGTTCACGAGAGAAAGTCTCCAAAACAAGACTTTTTTGTTTTGATTAAGTTTTCCATTGCATATGCTTCTCGTTAAACAATTAACTTAACGCTTGAAATATTTTATATTATAACATGATTAAGTGGGTGTAATTGTTTGAATTGGAGGCATTGTAATACTCTACCTAATTAACACTGCAATAAATACTCATTTTTTTATTACTCTGCGCACCGAGCTATCATTTGTCAGATTTTCATCATGTTGTGGGCTGAAATATACTCTGGTTTATGGCACTGCAAAACTGGGAGATTGATTATATTGGAGGGAAGCAGAGGAAAGCAATGAGCTGTTGAATTATGTCTTGTTTTAAATGTGTGTGCCAACTTTCATCTGTAAGGCGTGTGAGACAGGTTAGACACAAACACACACACACACACACACACACACACACTCACTCAAACACACACATACACGGGTGTGCGCACACACACACACACACACACACACACACACACACACACACACACACATACACACACACATACACACATCATTGCAGTTCCTGCAAAACAGAGTACGAGAAGGTTTGGTCAAGTGAAATAACATGTATGTTTCAAAAATAACACTCAACTCCCTGTTGATAAGCATGCTCATGTTGAATGACAGTTGTTGGGATTTTCTATGCAGAATGGAAAAAATGTGGTATTTTGATTTAATCAGACTCGCAGTTTTGCTAACCGTTCTATGACCTTACATGATGGGGAAAACTGTATCACAAAAATACTTAAAACCATTGTATAACCATTGCTTCACCTCTGAGTTTGTACCGTACCACAATGCAATAATCATGATTACTCTATAGATCTAGTCTCTGAACCTCTGGTCCCCCCCCTCCCTCCCCCCACCATCCACCCATCTATCTCTGTTGCAAGCAATGTTCCCCTTCTCTCTTTCTATTTCACAATGTTCATCTCTCTCTCTCTCTCTCTCCCTCTCTCTCTCTCCCTCTCTCTCTCCCTCCCTCTCTCTCTCTCTCTCTCCCTCTCTATCTCTCTCTCTCTCTCTCCCTCTCTCTCTCTCTCTTCTCTCTCTCTCTCTCTCTCTTCCCTCTCTCTCTCTCTCTCCCTCCCTCTCTCTCTCTCTCTCTCTCTCTCTCTCTCTCTCTCTCTCTCTCTCTCTCTCTCTCTCTCTCTCTCTCCTCTCTTCTGTCAGCTAGCACTTAGACAGCATCAATTAGCCTGTGAAGTGAAAACGGGGCGTGGCGGCGGCCATCTTGAGTGAGGACGGCCGGAGGGCCTCGTGGATCTGGACCACCTGGATCTCATTTCACACACGGCCGCATTCAGATTCTTTAAGAAAGCAAACCTCTCCTCTCCAGAGAGCGCACAGAACAATAGGATCACATTTTAATTGTGTTTTTCATCTGAAAATAATTCACATATGCTGAGAAGTCTGATGTCTCCAGCATCTGTGGATGTTATCCCCCAAAAAACAACAACACAAGGGTCCGGTGGTTAAGCTGCAAACATCGTAGACATGTGAGGAATCAGGCGTACAGTCGAAGGCCAAACCCCAACAGACATGAGCCAACAGGAAAGCCGGGCTTCACCCCTCGCAGAGAGAGAGGCCTGGGA
>NC_139662.1:22810879-22815879 GCF_951799395.1 Argentina silus
TGCCAGTGCCACACACACACACACACACAGGGGGCCAATTGACAGGGTCACATATGGGATGTGCTCCTAAAGTCTGTATCATTTTACCAGTGTAAATATTAGTCAATGTCAGGGCCGTTTACATTGTAATGGCAGTAGTTCAACTGTTCCAAATCCCCTAAAGCGCTCGCGCTCTCTCTCTCTCTCTCTCGCTCTCTCTCTCTCTCGCTCTCCTCCCTTTCTCCGTTCTCCCCGCCTCCCCGCTCTCCCCGCTGCTCCAGACCGCAGCAGTATCAGCACAGCTACCAAGGACTCAGTCCAGCCTCAGAGCTGTGAATGGACACATGTTTTGACGTTGGACTCTCTAAACCACTCAGATTAACAGCCACAACTCTCTCAGCCCCTCTTTCTCTCTCTCTCTTTCTCTCTCAGCCCCTCTCTCTCTCCCCCCCCCTCTCTCTCTCTCTCTCTTTTTCTCTCTCTAAAACCCAGTTCCTATAATCGTGTGGCCGTGTAGTGTGTTATGTTGAATAGCCCGCCTGACCCGGTCCAACTCCGCCGGTCCTAACGAGGACCGGGGAGGGTGACATCATGCCCTCATCCCCCGCTTCGCCCTCTCAGCGGCCGGGCCGCCAGCTCCGCCCCCGCCCCATTCCAGGCAATCTCACCTCCTCTTTGTTCACCCCACTTAAAATAGCTGTCACTCAAATCGTGTTTGCACATTTAGAGGGAGCCGAGGGAGAGAAGGGAACTCCGAGTGGGAATTGGATTCTACGTGAGAGAGAGACCACCCTCCGACTACTAACTGACAAACCAGCTGGGAGACTCCAGATATGTTTATTTAATGACAAGTTTGATTTGCTCATTTTAACTTGTAGAATCACGGTCTAAGACTCAGTCGAAAGCAGACACTCCAGAGAAAGAATACAAAAATACAGACAAATCTTCCCTAAATCATTTCTGTACACGCAAAACAGAGTCCATTTTGTCTCTGAACAGTGGGGAGCAGGGGAAACACACACAATAGTAAAAAGCTATTAGGGCACGGGGAACACTTAAATACATAGCAACACATAAAACAAATGTCAAATGTGGTTTGAATTTAGTCATACTGCATGAGAGAAAAATGTAAGGGAAAGTTAAAAAACACTGTTCTGCTGGGTTGTTCTTTGATATTTATTGAAACAAAGTAGAACATCGATCCAATTTAAAAAAAGAAAATAACAAAATAACAGCTATAAAGAAATATGTTTAGCAAAACCTCAATTAATGAGAAACTAATAAATATACAGATTGAACTGGTAACGAGTAGTAATGTGTGTTGTCATGACGATGACCACAGGGATAGTGAGCGGTAACTGAGTGGTATCTTAGCAGTTTGTGGCAGCGATAAGAATGAGCCTCTGTGAAACGCGTGGTGGTAAACGTACTGGACAGGGGTGACGTACTGAACAGGTGATCACAGGTGAACAGGTGAATCGATAAGGTGCATTTCCCTTTACATGAACACAGTGGAGCCAAATCGGTGTCGGACAGACAGAACAAACAATAAGTGACTATAAAGACGGGACCGGTACTGAACCAGGCCCGCTGAACTGAAACCAGAACCGGGTTCCCTTTCATTCTGGAAGCTAAACAGAGGGTCCGAACAAAAGAAAATAAATACATACTATTTAATGATTGGTTGGTTAGATGTACTATATACACAGAACATTGAATATCTCACCATCCTAACCACAACATTGCCCATATATATTTAAACCATGTAAGTAGCATATCATATGTTAAGTGGATATCTGCATTAATATGGAAAAAGGTAAACTATAATAAATGGTATATTACTGATGATGTGTTTTAGGTAAAAACAAACAATAAAAAAAAAAAAGAAAAAAGAAAAAAAGAAAAAGGCTTCTGTTTCAAAGTGCATATGCTGGATGTGTTCTGGAAGGCTGGCTGGGACGGCTCTTAAAGACTAGGGGTTGACTAGGGGTGTAGCTGGCTGGGACGGCTCTTAAAGACTAGGGGTTGACTAGGGGTGTAGCTGGCTGGGACGGCTCTTAAAGACTAGGGGTTGACTAGGGGTGTAGCTGGCTGGGACGGCTCTTAAAGACTAGGGGTTGACTAGGGGTGTAGCCGGCTGGGACGGCTCTTAAAGACTAGGGGTTGACTAGGGGTGTAGCCGGCTGGGACGGCTCTTAAAGACTAGGGGTTGACTAGGGGTGTAGCTGGCTGGGACGGCTCTTAAAGACTAGGGGTTGACTAGGGGTGTAGCTGGCTGGGACGGCTCTTAAAGACTAGGGGTTGACTAGGGGTGTAGCTGGCTGGGACGGCTCTTAAAGACTAGGGGTTGACTAGGGGTGTAGCTGGCTGGGACGGCTCTTAAAGGTGTTACATGGTGGACAGTACCTGGCCCAAGCCCGAGTGAGTCCCTCCCACCTATTCCTTGGCCTTTTTTACCTTTCCAGGACATAGGGACCAGGGGAAGGGTGAGATGGCAGGTTTGGGATTCAGCCCACGGGTACGACCCGATGTAGCACAACTCATTTGGACATAAAGCGTCACAATAATCTCACCTTCCCGGGTCAATAATCTCACCTTCCCGGGTCAATAATCCCACTTTCCCGGGTCAATAATCTCACTTTCCCGGGTCAATAATCTCACTTTCCCGGGTCAATAATCTCACTTTCCCAGGTCAATAATCTCACCTTCCCGGGTCAATAATCTCACCTTCCCGGGTCAAACAGCACCTCAGCATTCTCACATCCAGCACAATATTCAACTAATCTATTGTTATGAAAAGGGGAGGAAGCTCCGATTTCACAGTCATGCTGACCCATTTGACTTGCCAAATAGCTTGTTCAAAAAAATAATAATAAAAAAAGAATGACCTCGCCTCGGGGTCGTTCTCAAGCCGGTTCAAGGCACTTGTGGGGTAAAAATCTGTTAAAGAAAATTGGGCATTAAAAAAAAAAAAAAAAAAAAAAACAGTTCTCAGAAAATAAATATGTCACGATATTCTCAGTTTCTGAAGACATTTACATTTTTTTTGCAACTATAACATGGAGAAAAAAAGTGTCAGTCTTTTGCAACGGTATAATTGTTTAACTCTATAAATATAATTTATATAGTTTCTTTTCTTTCTTCCCTCCTCACACTCCCTCTCTCCTGCTCCTTCTGTTCCTCCTCTCCTGGACGCACGCACGCACACACACACACACGCACACACGCGCACACGCACACGCACACACACGCACACATACGTACAGCATTGCACACAAACACACACAGACTCACACACACACACACTCACGTGTACAGCATTGCACACACACACACACACACACACACACACACACACACACACACACACACACACACACCCCTCCCCTCCTCTCTACTTGCAGACGAACTGGTCCACGGTTTTTGTGCACCTCTTGCACTTGACATAGCAGCACCAGTGGAACTTGCAGTGGCAGCGCTCCACGATCTGGGCCTTGTACTGGTCGTAGCCGCGGCCGCAGCACATGAGCTCGCAGCCGTCCATGCCCTCCGACGTCTTGTTGCAGAGCCGGCCCACCGTGCCCAGCGAGCCCGTGCTCTGGTTGGACAGGCAGTAGTCCGGGCTGGCCTCGATGTACACCAGGTCGTTGCTGGTGGGGGCGTTGAACTTGCTGTGCTGCTGAACCAGCTTGCCGCGCGTGTTGAGCTTCATGGAGGCGGCGCTGTCGTACTTCTCCTTCAGGGCGTCGCCCACCTTGCGGAAGTCGGCCAGCTGCAGCCAGCAGGTCTTCAGGCTGCAGGAGCCAGACACACCGTGACACTTGCAGGACACGTGGGCCAGGTCCGACACCGTCTGGGAGAGAGGGACACAGAGGGTTAATACCTACAGCCAGGGGTGGTTGAGTGTGTGTGGGGGAGAGAGAGAGAGAGAGTGTGTGTGTGTATGTGAATAATGTCTTCAAAGGCATTATGTCATAGGGAGGACCACAGCACATGATGCTCTCCGTGTCCCCGGTCGTAACTAGAACACAACCCTGTCTCCTCTGAGCAGAACACAACCCTGTCTCCTCTGAGCAGAACACAACCCTGTCTCCTCTGAGCAGAACACAACCCTGCCTCCTCTGAGCAGAACACAACCCTGCCTCCTCTGAGCAGAACACAACCCTGCCTCCTCTGAGCAGAACACAACCCTGCCTCCTCTGAGCAGAACACAACCCTGCCTCCTCTGAGCAGAACACAACCCTGCCTCCTCTGAGCAGAACACAACCCTGCCTCCTCTGAGCAGAACACAACCCTGCCTCCTCTGAGCAGAACACAACCCTGCCTCCTCTGAGGCCACTTCAATGTGTTTGGAATCGACTACAAAAACCCTGCTGTCATCATTCCATCTCACAGAGATCAAAGACTTCAGAGAGAGAGAGGACCGAGCTGTTATCCAGATGATATACTGAACACACGTCTGATTGACCTGAATATTCTCTCTCTCTCTCTCTCTCTCTCTCTCTCTCTCTCTCTCTCTCTCTCCCTCTCTCTCTCTCTCCCTCTCCCTCTCCCTCTCTCTCTCTCCCTCTCTCTCTCTCCCTCTCTCTCTCTCTCTCTCCCTCCCTCCCTCCAAGACCTTGGGCATAAACATTTAATTTAACAATATAACAACTTAATCCATACTTAATCCACCACCTACGTCGTGTAAGTGAGAGTGTATGAGTGTGTGTGTGTGTGTGTGTCACTCCTCACCCTCCTCCCGGCCTCGTTGTTGTGGAGGTTCATCATCAGCCGGGCGCTCTCGTAGGAGCCCTTCTCGTAGCTCTTCTCCCGCTCCCGCGCGTCCACAAACTCCTTGGAGAACCGGTAGCCGTAGTTCAGGTTGTCTCCGCAGCCTCCCCACAGCCAATCACGGGGCAGGTCTTTGGGGCGCGCGGCGCGGCTGCAGCCGCAGCTGGAGAGCTCGCCCTCCCTGCACGCCCTGCTCACGGCGTTCACCACGCCCGCCGCGCTGATGGAGTAGGTGAACGCTGTCTCTC
>NC_139662.1:22823379-22836853 GCF_951799395.1 Argentina silus
GTAGTATCAGGTAAATAAAATAAGCACAAATTACGAAATCTAAGTTATTACAATATGTAAAGCTAGATAGAAATATTCACTTTACATGGTTATTATTTCAGAGGTTGACTGCAATAAATAGGCTTTAAACGTTAGGCTTATTAATATTATTTATGGGAAATTAATAATACATTGCAGGTTCTTTAACATTTATAATTTTCTGATTTGGGTGAGGAATGATTATTTGTAGCAGGCCAATGTCATTTTTCGTTCAAAATCACATCGGCTAAAAGCTAGATTTCCATGGACTGAAACGGCGTTCATGTCAACAATTTCATTTTAGTCAACATTGGAATATGAGTTGAAACTAAAATTAATTTTCATAATTTATTATTTGAAATAGGCCTATTTTCTTAAATGTCCATGGAGCATGACATGCATAATTTCGAGCATATAATTGATATGATTTCTAACACACCACGCCAGGAGGGGGAGCCAGCGACAACGTTTTGATGGAGAGTGTAGGAACAGAAAAAAACACTCCACAAGCATTACAAATTAAAACATATGGCACTAGTTTAACAACGCTCAAAAAATAAGAGCTAAACGTGAATTTCGGGGGAAACCATGATAGCTAAACGGACAGCTTCCTGCGCCAGTCTTGTTTTGAATGCATCGAACGAAAAGTATTCCAAAAATGAAAATAACCTCCCCAACACATGCAAAATGTTGACTTTCCACTAAACAGTAAAACCCTTCGATTGTTTTTTTAGAACAACTATCTAAACCAGGAGAAAGAAACTAAACTCACCACGGAGAACTAAGTGCGTTAGGAACAGTAATCCACTTTTGGAGATGGTTATCGAACTAATAATTCCACTGCAGCACCCGTGGAGTCCAGGGGCCGTTCCAGTTGCAGTGGGTCTTGGGTCGGGTGGTATCCGAAGCTCACTACCAGGGTTGAGCTGGACCGGGAACTGTTCGGTGTGTGTTGGGTGGCGTTGGTGGTGATAGTCCTAGTCTGGGCTGGCTGTCGGTAGACGTGCATGGGCAATCGGTACCGGCTGAATGCGCTCCTTGCGCGGAGCAGGAGGCTGTTTACAATGTCCAACAGCAATCTGAATAATTAGTGCCTTTAACAAACGTGGGCGTGATTCTGCGGAAACACTTAATGACAAATAAAAAACATTCACAGGCAACTAACAGAGCCCTCGGCCAGAAACGTCAGCAGTAAACCTTTTGACGGCTCTCTTCTGATCTTTAGTTGCTTTTCTCTCAAGTTCCCAATCAATGTTGTAAAGGCTCCGGAATGATATCAGCATATCAAACCTAACTCGTAAACATACGGTGTGCGGGGAGAATAGATTAAATCCAAACCTTCACACCTTTACCTTTGGAGTGCGTTCTACCTGCGGAAACATCCACACGGGGAGCCTCGCCACAAACGTGAAGCCGTTAATTCATCCTCCATGCTGAACAAAAAACGCCAACTCTGCCAATCCCGACACTTCAGTGTAGAAACATTTACCCGCAAAAAACGCGCGTTCCCAACACATCCAACTCTGAGCGGGTGCAAGACCAAAAAACTGTTGAAAATGCGCTCCAAACTGGACTTGGAAAGTGTATCTCCAAACAGCGGGACTGTGTGTGTGTGAGAGAGAGCAGAGTGTGTAGCGGCGGACTCCTCTCCCCTGTCACCTGCCTCGTCGCCTCCTCTCTCAGACTAGCACACCGCACCGCTGATGCGCGGCGCAAAACTTGCAGATGACGCATGCGCTCCGGATTTTCTCTCAATGCACTTTTTTTTTCTTTAAAGTCACAAAACTTTCAAGAGAGAAGAATGCGGCCCAGAGTAGGATCGACTTGGAATTTGCGTCTAGGTGAAATTGCCCCCCCCCAAAAAAAAATAGAGAGAGAGAGAGAGAGGGAGAGAGAGAGAGAGGGTGAGAGGGAAAAAGAAAAAGAAAAGGGCGGAACGGTCTGTAACAAAACAAGCGTCTCTATTACCTAAAATAAATTTATAAAGCACCCGGGGCTATTACCCTATCCGTGCCAGAGCCGAGTTAGGATTTTCAGGCGCAAAGGATTGAATTACCTCTCGGTAAAAATCAAGACAAGCCGGTCGACACTGTTTGCTTATACAGACCGCTCTCATCATGTGCAGGCCTGTATGCATAAGCATTATGGTCATTATAATAACTATTATTTTATCGCAGAACATGGACGTTATCGTAGAACATTCGATGTGAACATGTTAGAAGTGGATGAGGGCAGAAGTGTTGGAGGTGGAAGTGTCTGTCATTGTTACAGGTCTCTCCCAGCTCCCAGACATTGGTTCTCAGAACAGAGAGAAGGAGAAGCAAACCATTATTCATTGGTCCGCACTTTACTTCCACCAATCAGAGTTCTAGGTCAGATCCATTTTGATTCCAGTCCATTCAGGCCCAGAAAAATATGTCAGTGAGTAAAACAGAAAAAAGAATAACCTCCAAATGATAACAAGCTTCCTTTCTGGAAGCAGGGGGACCCAGAACAAAACATATAATTTATGCTTAGTCACCTGAATGCCTGGCTGCTCGCCCAAATAAAGATTTTCTCAAACAGTGTGTGTGTGTGTGTGTGTGTGTGTGTGTGTGTGTGTGTGTGTGTGTGTGTGTGTGTGCGTGTGTGTGTGTGTGTGTGTGCGTGTGCGTGCGTGCGTGTGTGTAAACTCTGCAGAGATGCCTGTATATAACCACCAGATTATGACTGTGATCTCCTGCCATGGCTCGGGACTGTTGTCGTGAATCCATGCACTAAACCGATGCCTGTGGATAACCACAGTAATCAAAAAGAATGGCTGCTTGGATCGGTACAGTTTAACTACTGCTTGGCACTTATCTGATGGGGACTTATTGGGAGCTGGCTCGACACCAGCCAGGCCTGGATTCTACCTCACACCTCCACCAGCACTCAACACCAGGGACGGACCGGGACAACCTGGACTTTCAGCCGACGTGTGTGTGTGTGTGTGTGTGTGGGGGGGGGGGGGGGGGGGCTGCATCGCTCACCGGCCCCCGCAGCCTACAGATCCACCGGCCCACCGGGAATTGTCCCGGTGCTCCAGATGGCCAGTCTGCTGCTGCCAC
Source organism: Argentina silus (assembly GCF_951799395.1). Classification (NCBI taxonomy): domain Eukaryota; kingdom Metazoa; phylum Chordata; class Actinopteri; order Argentiniformes; family Argentinidae; genus Argentina; species Argentina silus. The sequence goes on from NC_139662.1 coordinate 22,826,487, forward strand.
TGGACCAGAACAGCTCACCGCCTGAGACCCGGGTCTGACAGACACATGTGGAAGGAACGGGCCTGCTTCTCCACCTCCTGTACAGACCTTGGAACATGCAGCTGGCATACATATCTACTGTACACATAACTTATTGAGAACTGGGAGGTTGCTTTACCAGTGACGCTGTCTACCTCACTAAATCACCAACATTTAAATGCAGAATGGATCATACGTTGTTGTCCAGAGCTCTTCCTGTGTGGTTTACTGTTGAAAAGTCGGCGGTTCGTAGAGTCACTGAACCGTGTGCTGATGCGCGCTAACGCTAACAGAGACCAGGGCTAACATTAAGCTGGAACATGCACAGTATGTAGCGCTAGCATGCTAGCATAGGGTATGCTGTGTAGAGCCAGCGTGTATGTGCAGTCGGCCTGGTGTCTAGTTTCATCATGTAGCATGAAGGGCTATCATGAAGGGTTAGCATGAAGGGCTAGCATGAAGGGCTACGTGCTAACCAAGGTTACAGCGGTGTTCTGGCAAAGTGTCATGATGACGGGGGGGGGGGACTGGCTGTGACTCTGTTACAGTGGTCCTAAAACAAGCCTAACCACATAACCCAGACCCCCCTTTAACCACCCCCCTCTCTCTCCCTCCCTCCCTCCCTCCCCCCCCCGCCCCCATTCGCCCTCGGAGTAGAGCTGAGCAACATCTGGCTGAGTTTATGAGAGAGAGAGAGAGAGAGAGAGAGAGAGGGAGAGAGAGAGGGAGAGTAAGAGAGAGGGAGAGAGAGGGAGGGTAAGAGAGAGAGGAAGAGAGAGGGAGGTAGAGAGTCAGGAACTCTCCCAGTGAAGGAGTCTGAGGCTGTCTCAATAGTATTTCATGACCTCCTTTCCCCCTCATCTAGTCTGTATTAACTGATCTGAAGGTTCATCACAGATGAAAGGAAAACAGTGTAAATCTATCCACTCTTTCACCTGTGGGTGATCATGAAGGAAAGGAGGGACAGAGAGGAAGCCAAGAGAGAGATGGAGCTAGGCTTGGTGAGACCATGAAAAGTGGAGAAATGATTTAGAACCCTATGTTAGGCAGAGTACAGGTCCAGTGTACTGTTAGCATTAGTACTGTAATCTATCTTGTGATCAGAATGAGAATAATAATGATTGTTTAAATCAATATCTGACAAAGGACACACTTTCCATTCTGTGAGAAAAAAAATACTTTTATTCAATAAACAGAAATAAGTTGACCACTGCAAAACACTGTAGAACACGTCAAGAGCATGTTTGGGTGTACCGTGACCTCATGTATATATATACACACACACACACACACACACACACACACACACACAGGCACGCACATGCACACACATGCACACACGCACACACAACACACACACACACACACACACACACACACACACACACACACACACACACACACACACACACACACACACACACACACACGCACAATAAATAAAACTGTACAAAAAAATTACATGCTAAACCATTACTGTTGGGTCAGGATAATTGAGATACTGTTTCATCATGTCACTTCCAAACACCACATAACACCACATCGTCACAGGCGAATCTCATCCTCTGCATGAGCACAGCCGGAGAAAATGAAAAGTCACTTAAATATGAAAAATATACACACATAGTCACTCAAATGCATGTGATTTAAACAAGTCAATACACAAACATCACCCATACAGGCAAAAAAACACACAACCGATACGTCCCCAAAGAGAATAGCACTCAATCTGTTTCAGATGTAGAAAACCAAACGAAACAAAGACACTCTGAACCAAACGTACAGCAGGGTAAAAGAATAGAGAAAAGTATAAACAGATTGCAGTTTGTTTTACTCAGAGGGTTTCTCTGAAACAGTACGAAGTTGCTTCAGAACAAATCTCAGGCCAGCACTGTGAGTTCCCCGTCATGGTTAAGGGGTAGAACTTAAGGTTCTTATCTCATCTTATGGAGGATATGAGCTGATTCTGGACCTGTTATTCCAGGAATTTCAATCCGGATCGGGTTCATTTGACTGCAGTATTCACTCCTCACGGTTCTGTCCACTAATGGGACGAAAGGAGTGTGAAAGAGAGAGGCAAGCAGAACTGTCGGCTGGGTTCTCGTTGTAGGTTCTAGAGCAGTTAGAACACAGTCCGGTTCCTTTGGCACTGTACATTGAGAAGGTCCCTGTGGATTTGGAGGTCCATGTTGTGGTGATACCAAAGGATGCTAATGCTAGCCGCAGGTGTCTCTACGTCATGGTAAGTGATCATATTGACGTAATCTGGTTGACTACTTTCAAAGACATCTTCCTAGAATGCTTCAACAGTTCTGGTTAGTCATGGTTAGTCATGGTTAATCATGGTTGGTCATGGTTAATTATGGTTGGTCATGGTTAGTCATGGTTAGTCATGGTTAATTATGGTTAGTAATGGTTAGTCATGGTTAGTCATGGTTAATTATGGTTAGTCATGGTTAGTCATGGTTGGTCATGGTTATTCATGGTTAGTCATGGTTAATTATGGTATTCATGGTTAGTCTTGGTTAGTCATGGTTAGTCATGGTTAATTATGGTTAGTCATGGTTAGTGGTCGTGTTCCTGGTGTTAGGCCTAGCGGTCTGTGGTGGTGGAGAGATTGTCAGTTGCTTTGTAGAGCTAGCAGCCATAGCACAGCAGCGTTAGCGTAGCATAGGCCAGGGCCACTTTGTTGTCCCAGTCCGTCCCTGTGCAGTGCTAGCATGTTAGCATAGCATGTTAGCGTAGCGTATTCCAGGCCTGAGACAGTACCTGTACTAACCACGGCTGAGACAGAAGTTGTGTTGATACCCTGTAACTATAGAAAGCCAGACAGACCCACACTGGTGAAATGGGGCAGTGTTATTGTACTGGATGGATGGACAGTGTGGCCTGTTTGAACCTGTGTCCGTGGGCAGTGGTGCTACTGCAGCAGAGAGAGCCATGCTCCCCGTATGGAGTCTGTGAACAGTGTCTCTGTGAGGAGACGGGGGGGGGGCGGGGGGGGGGGGGGCGGGGGGGGGGGGGGGGGGGCGGGGGGGGGGGGTAAGGGATGGTCCTGACCGCTGCTGCAGCCTGGCATCTTCAACTGTAGAGCCGTTCCACAGCGTGGTGTGTGTGTGTGTGTGTGTGTGTGTGTGTGTGTGTGTGTGTGTGTGTGTCTGTCTGTCTGTCTGTCTGTGTGTCTGTGTGTGTGTGTGTCTGTATGTGTGTGTGTGTGTGTGTGTGTGTGTGTGTGTGTGTGTGTGTGTGTGTGTGTCTGTGTGTCTCTGTGTGTGTGTGTCTGTATGTGTGTGTGTGTGTGTGTGTGTGTGTGTGTATGTGTCTGTGTGTCTCTGTGTGTGTGTGTCTGTATGTGTGTGTGTGTGTGTATGTGTGTGTGTGTGTGTGTGTGGTTCTGGGTCCACTCAGTACCTGGCTCCCCCAACAGCTGCAGGGAGAAACAGAGAGAATCATCAGTGTGAGAGGAGATCAAACACACCAGTAGAAAAACACAACACAGTAAGACACACACACACACACACACACACACACACACACACACACACACACACACACACACACACACACATGCACACACACACACACACCTCACTGGTTGGTAACAGGCCCTTTGTAGCAGACTAAAAGACACTCACATCACCAGAGATGAGGAAATGAACTATTTTCCCCCAAATAAGTTTGTTTGGGTTTTTTCTTCCTTGTAGGTCGACTGTTCTGTCTCTCCTGACGCCTGGCAAGCGTCCAGAACTCCTTAAGAATGCGTTAAACGTATTTGGCACCAACCCAAACATCAAGTGCTCATTTGTAACAAACTCTATCGGAATGTGTCTGTTATTTAGGCCAAGGAGCAGTCAGAGCAACAAACTCTCTCTCTTTTTTTCAGGGGTTGAGTTTAAAAAACAATGATGTATGTCTCACACGCCCGGGCGCCTTATTGGCTGAGCAAACAGTTCTCAAAATAACCACCAATCACGAGATGGCATTTCCATCAGTCACTCGGAGACGACAGAGGAGATGGACAAATACAACTGTGTACTTGAGGGGAGGAAGAAAGAGAGAGAGAGAGATGGGGAGGGGGGAGGAAGAGAGAGAGAGAGAGATGGGGAGGGGGGAGGGGAGAGAGAGAGCTAGCTCAGGCTAATCACACAGGTAGGCCTTGAAGAGGAGGGAAGGAGGGAACAGTCCATTCTGTCAGAATCAGTGCAAGAAAACAAGAAAAAAGAGTGAAAAGTGATGTGAAATCATGAAGACAGGAAAGGGAGGAACAAGTTAGGTGAAACCACGGAGAGAGGGTAAAGTACAGGAATACAGTACAGAAAGGCCTGCGGAATTCACTACGGTCTGCAGAGCTCGTCATTCTCTTCCTGTCTCTCTCTCTCTGGCTTCTCATTGGCCGACGGAGGACCATCCATTACAGCCAGAAGTAAATAAACAGCCACAGCAATTAAACCAAGTGCCATCATTTGTTATACAACACGGTGTGTTTGTGTGTGTGTGTGTCTGTGTGTGTGTGTGTGTGTGTGTGTGTGTGTGTGTGTGTGTGTGTGTGTGGGAGGCCTTTCTCAGATTACCTTGCTGTCGTCTGCATTTTAATTAATGATTTTGGGGCCCAAGAATCAACAAATAGGCCCCTGGCCGGTCATAACGGACCCGCCCTGACCGGTCCTAACGGACCCGCCCTGACCAGTCCTAACGGACCCTTCCTGGCCAGTCCTAACGGACCCTCCCTGACCAGTCCTAACGGACCCTCCCTGGCCAGTCCTAATGGACCCTCCCTGACCAGTCCTAACGGACCCTCTCTGGCCAGTCCTAATGGACCCGCCCTGACCGGTCCTAACGGACCCTCCCTGGCCAGTCCTAACGGACCCGCCCTGACCAGTCCTAATGGACCCTCCCTGACCAGTCCTAACGGACCCTCCCTGACCAGTCCTAACGGACCCGCCCTGACCGGTCCTAACGGACCCGCCCTGGCCAATCCTAATGGACCCAGTCCTAACGGACCCTCCCTGGCCGGTCCTAACGGACCCTCCCTGACCAGTCCTAACGGACCCTCCCTGGCCAGTCCTAATGGACCCTCCCTGACCAGTCCTAACGGACCCTCCCTGGCCAATCCTAACGGACCCGCCCTGGCCAATCCTAATGGACCCAGTCCTAACGGACCCTCCCTGGCCAGTCCTAACGGACCCTCCCTGACCAGTCCTAACGGACCCTCCCTGGCCAATCCTAACGGACCCGCCCTGGCCAATCCTAATGGACCCAGTCCTAACGGACCCTCCCTGGCCAGTCCTAACGGACCCTCCCTGGCCGGTCCTAACGGACCCTCCCTGGCCGGTCATAACGGACCCTCCCTGGCCTTGGATGTGCTTGAAGACCGCTCCTCTTTCATCTCTGCCAACACCTCACCACCAGGAGACAAGAGCTGCATTCAGCCTGCACGCTCACACGTGACCCCTGCTGCTCACACGTGACCCCTGCTGCTCACACGTGACCCCTGCTGCACGCTCACACGTGACCCCTGCTGCACGCTCACACGTGACCCCTGCTGCACGCTCACACGTGACCCCTGCGTGGCCAGTCTGGGAGCACGCTAGTACGAATGTTTGTGCACCAGTTTGTGTGTGTCATGTCCATGGTCATGTACACAAATGTGCTCGTCTGTCCAAGTTTCATTTCACATGTTCCTTCCACATGTGTGAATGTGTGACTGTCTGGCTGGACGTTAGGCCCCTGGTGTGACTGTCTGGCTGGACGTTAGGCCCCTGGTGTGACTGTCTGGCTGGACGTTAGGCCCCTGGTGTGACTGTATGACTGGACGTTAGGCCCCTGGTGTGACTGTCTGGCTGGACGTTAGGCCCCTGGTGTGACTGTCTGGCTGGACGTTAGGCCCCTGGTGTGACTGTATGACTGGACGTTAGGCCCCTGGTGTGACTGTATGACTGGACGTTAGGCCCCTGGTGTGACTGTGTGACTGGACGTTAGGCCCCTGGTGTGACTGTCTGGCTGGACGTTAGGCCCCTGGTGTGACTGTATGACTGGACGTTAGGCCCCTGGTGTGACTGTCTGGCTGGACGTTAGGCCCCTGGTGTGACTGTATGACTGGACGTTAGGCCCCTGGTGTGACTGTCTGGCTGGACGTTAGGCCCCTGGTGTGACTGTCTGGCTGGACGTTAGGCCCCTGGTGTGACTGTATGACTGGACGTTAGGCCCCTGGTGTGACTGTCTGGCTGGACGTTAGGCCCCTGGTGTGACTGTCTGGCTGGACGTTAGGCCCCTGGTGTGACTGTGTGACTGGACGTTAGGCCCCTGGTGTGACAGTCTGACTGGACGTTAGGCCCCTGGTGTGACTGTCTGGCTGGACGTTAGGCCCCTGGTGTGACTGTGTGACTGGACGTTAGGCCCCTGGTGTGACTGTCTGGCTGGACGTTAGGCCCCTGGTGTGACTGTGTGACTGGACGTTAGGCCCCTGGTGTGACTGTATGACTGGACGTTAGGCCCCTGGTGTGACTGTCTGGCTGGACGTTAGGCCCCTGGTGTGACTGTGTGACTGGACGTTAGGCCCCTGGTGTGACTGTCTGGCTGGACGTTAGGCCCCTGGTGTGTATGTAATGATTCACGTTGGATATCAATGATAACATGATAGAGTGAAGCCAAGCTGCTGCCCCCAAACCGCCCACAACACTGGAAATGACAGGAGTCTTTTACTCTATGACTGACACATACATGTATTTGTTTTTAATTTATGTTTGATTTAACCTTTATTCATACGAGGGAAACACCCTGAGACCACAGCCTCTTTTGCAGGTGCTCCCTGTCCTCAATATCTTCACAATAACAGAACAACACATCCAGAATACAACACAGTTCAATACAGACATCAGTACGTCCTCATCAACAGCTGCTGGTCCACACTGAGGTAGAAAGGCTACGGCACTGCGGGGCAGTTGTGCAGCGAATGCCCTGGTGGATGCTAGACATTAGTGGAGGATGAGGTAAGTTACCCCCTCACGCGGTACGGTACTCTGTAATCCAGTGATGGATAGCTGCAGATAAACCTGAAACATTATCACCACAACCTCTCCCACACCATGGAGACTGTCTGCATCTTCAGATAATGTGCTTATGAATGAGATGCTTGATATCAATTTGATCTGTTCTGCCTACATTCTTATCAACATCAGTGGAGGGAAGGGAACAAAGATGGACGTGTACTAATGATCGTCCTCCTTTCAGGGACGATTATGAAGGACCTTCATCCATCACCATCCCTCCTTCAGGAGTCCCCTCCTCCCACCATCTCCTGTTCTCTCTCCCTCTCCTCCCTGCATCCTCCTACCATCCCTTCTTCTCCTCCACTCCTCCAATAACACGCCCTCTCTCTCTCTCTCTCTCTCTCTCTCTCTCTCTCTCTCTCTCTCTCTCTCTCTCTCTCTCCTCCCTGCATCCTCCTACCATCCCTTCTTCTCCTCCACTCCTCCAATAACACGCCCCCTCTCTCTCTCTCTCCCTCTCTCTTCCATTCCTCTATTCCCTCTCTCTTCCATTCCTCTATTCCCTCTCTCTTCCATTCCTCTATTCCCTCTCTCTTCCATTCCTCTATTCCCCCTCTCTTCCATTCCTCTACTAGGTCCTCATCAGGGCTGGATATCTGGTTCAGGCTAGGGTGAACTTCTGAGAGAGAGAGAGAGAGAGAGAGAGAGAGACAGAGACAGAGGGAGGCCAGTCTGTGTGTTTGTTTATCTGTCTGCCTGCCTACTTGCCCCTTCCAATAGTCTGTCATCCTGTCAGTCAGTCAGCCAGTCAGTCAGTCAGTCAGCCAGTCAGTCAGTCAGTCAGTCAGTCAGTCAGTCAGTCAGTCAGTCAGCCAGTCAGTCAGTCAGTCAGTCTGTCTTCTCAGGGATTGGATATCGAGGCAAAGCGGCTGGATATGAGTGAAGCGGGCTGCTCACCACTGGTTTTTTTGCCTCTAAGTGGTACTAATGTAAACTGCTTGTAAAAAGGATCCTTGCGGAGGTTGGGGACCACCTATGTAAGAACTCAGCTCTTTCACAAGCAATTATCCTATGACTCTTGTTCTTTGGTTCACAGAAAAAAACAGAAGAAATTCACCAAATTCAATTACCGGTATGAAGTTTTCCCCTCACTCTACCAAGCGGAGAAATGTAAAATAAGCCTGTTGGATGGAGAGAGGGAGGAGGCCGTCCTGTTGGATGGAGAGAGGGAGGAGGCCGTCCTGTCGGGTGAAACGCGGAGGGAGGGAGAGGTGACAGCTGAGTCTACTTTCCTCTCACAGACTATTTTCTATCCAAACAGAAAGAAAAACCTAAATACAACGAGGATGAGGAGCCTATAGATATTTTCTTATTTGAGAGAAAAGCTATATCGAGATGTTTCGTGCGCGCAAAGCTCATTACGGACTTTCTGACTGCACTGTGAAACTCATCGACGGAGGTTAGCTAGCCAGGCCTGATTTAGCCTAGCGGTAGGCCGTCCAGAGTGGGACTTGTCTGAAAGAGGCCTCGCAGCCTGAATGTTGACCGTAAAACGATTCAATTCGACCCATTTGCCTTTGTTTTTCTAGTGTGTATAGCCCCAGGGGATTAGTATTAAGTGTGCCACACTGATCCCTGTTTTATTTCAACAGTCTTGCGGAGCTCAATGGCTCTGTGAGGAGGTGAGAGGAGGGCCAGAGGATAGATATGTTAACACATACACAGTGCGCTGGGTTGAAGGGTAATGTGATAGCCTGTGCATCAGTTACCTCACACATCTGAGCCCAACTACCGTAACATGTAGACCTGCGTTAAGAAACGTACGCAAACGGTGACCTTAACGTTTAATGACACCACCCTACTCTGAGATGCATGGCCTGAATACATGCGCGTATTCACACACATGCAGGCACTCACGCATGCACGCACGCACACGCATGTATACACGCACGCGCATGTACACACACACACACACACAAATGCATGTAAGCACACATCACGCGCACACACACACACACACACACACACCACACACACACACACACACACACACTGGAACGATGCCCTTTTAAAACCCCTGACAAAAAATATGGTCTCCATCAACCGAGCCCAGGAAGGCAGAACATCTCCTATGGGAACAATTGCTTCAAGAGCTCTCTCTCTCTCTCTCTCTCCCTCTTTCTTCCTTTCTTTTTTTTTTTTCATTCCCTTTCTTTTTTTCCGCCTGACTTTTACAACTTCCTCCTGGTTGGGGCTGCAGTTCTAACCCAAACAAAACTCCATTTTTTAGCTATTGGCCCTCATGGCATGTAATGGAGAATGAAGCTAATTATCCCCTACATCTGTTTTCACTTGCTTTTTATGTAAGCAATACCTGGCTGATCCAGAGAGCAACAGTGAGGCCCTTCTTAACGCTCTGGGCCTCCAGGCGGCTGGAATTAGAGAGCAAAATGCCAGCTTTTCCTCCCCTCCCCTCCTGTCCCAATACTGCCCCCCCCCCCAACCAGCCCCCCCCCAACCAACCCCCCCTGAACCCCCCTCACACACAACCCCCCAGACCCCCATTGTCCACTCCCCAACACACCTCTCCAGCGAGCCTTTGATGTCCAACAGAACGGCCATTCAACAATTAAGACGAATCGGAGACGGAGCTTTTATTTCTGTTAGTGACGCTCCCGACGCTCCCAACGCTCCCAACGCTCCCGACGCTCCCGATTGCTCCCGACGCTCCCGACGTTCCCGACGTCCCGACGATTAATGACAGAGGCGGAGGAAGGGCGTGGCCTGGCCTAAATTGGAACCATCTCTCGCTGTCGCAGGGAAGGAGAGAGAGAGAGAGAGAGGGAAGGAGAGAAAGACAGAGAGGGTAAGAGGGAGAGAGAGAGAGAGAGAGGGAGAGGGAGAAGGAGAGAGAGAGAGAGAGAGAGAGAGAGAGAGAGAGAGAGAGAGAGAGAGGGGACGAGGGAGAGAGGGAGAGGGAGAAGGAGAGAGAGAGAGAGAGAGAGAGAGAGAGAGAGAGAGAGAGGGACGAGAGAGAGGGGATGAGAGAGGGGACGAGAGAAAGAAAACAATCCCTGGCTGGCTAATTACATAATTTCCTTCATCTGAGCAAACACATGCTGAGTGAGAGCAAGCATGAGCTAGAGGCACAGATGCTGAGGCAGTAGGACCTGACCTCCAGGCTCCGTGATGGGAACACGGACCAACACACAACATGCTACTAGCGACACTGATGCCAACATGTTGCCAGTAATACAGCTATAATGCTAACATGTTGCCAGTAATACAGCTATAATGCTAACATGTTGCTAGCATGTCCAAGTGATACTGCAGCTGTAATGGAGGTACAATAACATGCAT
>NC_139662.1:22837053-22879553 GCF_951799395.1 Argentina silus
CAACATCCTTACGAGTGGCCCACTAAAAGCCCTTGCCTGATTAATAGCCTTCTCTCCATTACGAGTGTTTCCCTGCTCTGCTCTGTCCCCATCCTGGGAGAGGCAGGACCAGGCGAGAGTGTACTGCATGATTACTGTCAATGATTGCTGCTACATACACTAGATATTGTATGACTATTGTTATTATAACAGTCATTACTGATGCCACTGACACTACACCCTTATGCACTACTACTGTCACTGGTTTATTATTACTAGATTATATTGTATTGTAGATCCTTTTTTTTAAAAATATGTTTTAGGGCATTTCTGCTTTATTGAGATAGAGACAGTAGAGATTGACAGGAAGGATGGGTGAGAGAGAGGAGGGATGACATGCAAGACATGTCGAGGGTCGGAATCGAACCAGGAACCTTGCGATTACGTGGTATGCGCATTAGTGTGCTACGCTATTCAGCGTCCTCCTGTTTTGTAAATTCAATGATTGTTGTTGACTGTTGTTGGTCGAGGAGCAGATCCCAAAACATTTCACTATATCTCTGATGGCTGTATGCCATGTAAGTGACCAATAACATTTGGACATAGACGTCCACCCTGCAGAGGACAGGGGAGGGGAGGGACACACTCAGGAGCTCAGGACTGTTGAGAGACACTTCTACGGTCCACCTGGATTCTACAGACACCATTTCACTTGGCCGTAGCGCTCCTACGCGAAGGCATCAGTCAGTGTTAGGGGTGAATCCCCTCAGGACCTCCAGGGGGGTCACAGGGCAGCAAGGTTCAACTGCTCTGCTGAGAGACTCAAGCCTGCTGCACGGTCTGGGGGGCGGGGACCTCAGGGGCGGGGACCTCAGGGGCGATGACCTCAACAGGAAATGCGTGGAGGTATTCTTAGCGACAGCGTGCGTTCTTGTGTTCGTGGTCACTGGAGGTCTCGCGTGCCGAAGTCCTCCATATATATACGGCAACACCAGGGGGCGCTACAATGGCGATTGCAGCAGCCCAATCAAGTCAAGTCAAGTCAAGTCTTGTGTATTTGTCGTTACGTTGACTACAAGTAAACGATGCAGTGGAATGCCTGAGACAGAGCAGCTCTACAACATCAACCATCACCAACAGCAGCCGAGACCACTGGGGGAAGAGGGACAAGAGAATCATTACATTTGCAGTGATGAGGGGCCATTATTCCAGCTGAATGTCTGTGTGGTCTTGGCTAACGCCCCTGTTGTCCATCAACGCGTGAGGATTTGGGAAGTCCAGTCCAGTCCTGATGTGCGCTGCCAAGGAAACAACCCGCCAGAAAGGGTGCCACCTAGTGGCTGTGGAAGGTGTAGACGCGCAAGTTACACTTCTGCTCTGAAGCCGGGGGCAGCACTCACACCCGGCGCGCGCAATGGGGACGCTACTTTAGTGACGAACATGTGACACTAAGAAAGCACACTCTGAAAAAAACAGTGAATTCACCCTCCACACAACAGTCACTAAGGACAACACAAAGACATGACCCAGAGGGCTGCAGGCTTCTGAGAGGCATTGATAAAGCAGCTGTGTGTGTGTGTGTGTGTGTGTGTGTGTGTGTGTGTGTGTGTGTGTGTGTGTGTGTGTGTGTGTGTGTGTGTGTGTGTTTGTGTGTGTGTGTGTGTGTGTGTGTGTGTGTGTGTGTGTGTGTGTGTGTGTGTGTGTGTGTGTGTGTGTAGCTCTGTGGTTGGCCTGGCAGCGTGAGACAAGCAGAGCTAAATGTGGATGCAGAGGTGGTTCCATGGGTACATGAGGGGATGTCAGCTGGAAGAAAGCTGATTGGCTTGAAGTTTCTGCTGACATTTGAGGCAAAATATGTCCCTATGATAAGAGAAGGGGGGGTGGGGGTATAAAACAGAGAGGGGGGGGGGTATAAAACAGAGAGAGGGGTGGGGGGTATAAAACAGAGAGAGGGGTGGGGGGTATAAAACAGAGAGGGGGGGTATAAAACAGAGAGGGGTGGGGGTATAAAACAGAGAGGGGGGGGTGGGGGTATAAAACAGAGAGGGGGGGGTGGGGGTATAAAACAGAGAGGGGGGGGTATAAAACAGAGAGGGGGGGGCTGGGGGTATAAAACAGAGAGGGGGGGGGGTGGGGGTATAAAACAGAGAGGGGGGGGTGGGGGTATAAAACAGAGAGGGGGGGGGGTATAAAACAGCGAGGGGGGGGGCTGGGGGTATAAAACAGAGAGAGAACAATAAACGTTGAGACTAAAAGAGGGTAAAAAAGAGAGAGAGAGTGATGGAGAGACAGACAGGCAGACAGACAGACAGACAGACAGGCAGACAGACAGACAGACAGACAGACAGACAGGCAGACAGGCAGACAGGCAGACAGACAGGCAGGCAGACACACTGCATATCATGGAAACACTCGTTGCAGTATTCAAAACTCCCACTGGACCCCGTCTCTCCCACTGGACCCCGTCTCTCCCACTGGACCCCGTCTCTCCCACTGGACCCCGTCTCTCCCACTGGACCCCGTCTCTCCCACTGGACCCTGTCTCTCCCACTGGACCCCGTCTCTCCCACTGGACCCTGTCTCTCCCACTGGACCCCGTCTCTCCCACTGGACCCCGTCTCTCCCACTGGACCCCGTCTCTCCCACTGGACCCTGTCTCAGCACGTCTGTTAGATTTGATACAGTTAAGATGGCCGACTTTGCTCAGTTTTGGGATTTTTTTTGCACATGCAAATCGTAGCTCAAAATGAGGGGTGTAGAGGAGGGGGGGGGCCATGCGGTTAGGAGGGTTCACTTGGTTTTCCAACTAGAGATTAGGGTGAGGGCTTCATGGTCCTCTATGGCTCAGTATGGTCCTCTATGGCTCAGTATGGTCTTCTATGGCTCAGTATGGTCCTCTATAGCTCACTATGGTCCTCTATGGCTCACTATGGTCCTCTATGGCTCACTATGGTCCTCTATGGCTCACTATGGTCCTCTATAGCTCACTATGGTCCTCTATGGCTCACTATGGTCCTCTATGGCTCACTATGGTCCTCTATGGCTCACTATGGTCCTCTATGGCTCAGTATGGTCCTCTATGGCTCACTATGGTCCTCTATGGCTCACTATGGTCCTCTATGGCTCACTATGGTCCTCTATGGCTCAGTCGGTAGAGCATGGTGCTAAGAACACATAGGTTGTGGGTTTGATTTCCTCTGGGACCATATATATTGAAAAATGTATGCACTCACTGCAATGTAAGTCACTTTGGATAAAAGCGTCAGCTAAATGGCAGATATTATTCAGGGTTTGCGGTTTGGGGTATGGAGTTGAATGATTAAGGGTTAAGAGCGTTAGAAGTCAAGGACATGTATTTGGTGCTGTTTGTTCACTCACCTGGTTCTCTTCCTGGTTGGCTCTGTACTGTTCCTTCAATATGGAGGTGAGGGCTCCCTCCTCCTTCCTCATCCCCCTCTCCCTCTTCACCTCCGGGCTCCAGAAGTTCACACTGTTGACGGAGGAGCTCATCTTCCCCTCTCTTCCATCCCTCCCCTCCCTCCCCTCCCTCCCTTCCCTCCCTTCCCTCCCCTCCCTCCCCTCCCTCCCTTCCCTCCCCTCCATCTCTCTCCTAAGCAGTTCGTTCTCCCTATGAAGCTCCCTCAGCTGCGACTGGAGCTCCAGATTGACCACCTCTCCCCCTCCTCCTCCCGAGCCCAGCCCCGTGCCTCCTCTTCCAGCCTGTCGCAGCAGTCCAGAGGGCCCCCCGGTCTGGAGGTGCTGGGTCTGGTCTCCGTAGGGGTCTGCTGGGTGGGCGAGCCCGGCGGAGGTGATGTTGGGGCTGCTTCCCATGGCTGTGGCCCGGCCCGTGTGGGAGGTCCGGCTGGTGGCCCTGCCCAGCGTCATGGTGGCCTTGGGGTACCCCCCCGAGGAGGTCAGGGCATCACGGTCGCTGAGGTACATGGGGCTGGAGGTGGCGTAGACCGCGTTTAGGGATTGGATGTTCTCCATGGAGAGCGTTTTACCCCCTGTACCCGTGCCTGACCCTGACCTTGACCTTGACCCTGACCCTGACCCTGACATCTGCCCTGTCCCCGTCTGTGGCCCCCCCGCCCCAGTCCTTGACCCTGCCCCCGTCCCTGTCCCTGACCGGCTCCCAGATCCTGTCCCGCTGACCCCGCCCAGTTTGCGAGGACCCTGCCTGGGGGACTTGGGTAACCGTGGAGACCGGCTGGAGCTGACCTCGGCATGGCCTCCACTCCTGGAGCCGCTGTGCATCTCGCTCTTCTGAAGGAGGCTGCAATACGACGCTGAAACGTGGCAGCTACATGGTCACATGTGAAGCTACAGCTCTCTGCTGCACTGAGGGGCATCGTGAATATATCTGGAGGGAGAGAGAGAGAGAGAGAGAGAGAGTGAGAGAGAGAGAGAGAGAGAGAGAGAGAGAGAGAGTAAACAAGAAGCATAGTAAATATGCCTGCCAGAACAGTGCCAAGCACAAGCCAAGAACCCTGTATGCCCCAGAGAATGAAAAGTACACATACTCTCACCATCAATCTTACTAGAGTACGAAAAGATAAACTCACAATCAATCACACTACACAGCACAAGTACATCACAAGCGCTGTGTGGATGGTGGGTGAGTGGGTGGGTGAGGGGGTGGATGGAGCTAAGGGTGGATAGATTAATGAATGCTGCCAGACTCCGTATTATAGAGGGTTTTTAGGGGAACATAGTAGAATGGGAGGGGCGTGGTTTGGTGCTCTAAACCACAGGCTTCTCTCTGCCAGGGTACAGGGTACAGGGTACAGCCAGACAGGCAACCCCTCATTACTCCCACTGATGCCACACTCACTGGCTGTGGGGTGGGGGGGGGGGGGGTGGGCACGAGGAGAGTGAGGAAGAGGAAAGGACGAAGAGAGAGAGAGAGGGGGGAGGGGGAGGGGGAGGACTTAAGGAGGAGGAGACACTAGGAGAGAGAGGGAGAGGAAAGGAGGAAGAGAGAGAGAGAGAGAGAGGGGGGGAGGATGTAAGGAGGAGGAGGAGACACCAGGAGAGAGAGGGAGAGGGAGAGAGAGGCGGGGGTGGAGGACTCAAGGAGGAGGAGGAGGAGGAGGAGGAGGAGGAGGAGGAGGAGGAGGAGGGGGCACTAGGAGAGAGAGAGAGGAAAGTAAGAAGAGTCAGCGAGAGGGGGGGGGGGGGATGACGTAAGGAGGAATCAGAGAGAGAGAGGGGGGGGGGACGTAAGGAGGAATCAGAGAGAGAGGGGGGGGGGGGGACGTAAGGAGGAATCAGAGAGGGGGGGGGGTGGGGGACGTAAGGAGGAATCAGAGAGGGGGGGTGGGGGATGACGTAAGGAGGAATCATAGAGAGAGGGGGGGGGGGGATGACGTAAGGAGGAATCATAGAGAGGGGGGGGGGGGGGATGACGTAAGGAGGAATCATAGAGAGGGGGGGGGGGGGACGTAAGGAGGAATCATAGAGAGGGGGGGGGGGGGTGGGGGACGTAAGGAGGAATCAGAGAGAGAGAGGGGGGGGGGATGACGTAAGGAGGAATCATAGAGAGAGGGGGGGGGGGATGACGTAAGGAGGAATCAGAGAGAGAGGAGGGGGGGGGGCGTAAGGAGGAATCAGAGAGAGAGAGAGGGGGGGGGGGGTGGGGGACGTAAGGAGGAATCATAGAGGGGGGGGGGGGGACGTAAGGAGGAATCATAGAGAGAGAGAGAGGGGGGGGTGGGGGACGTAAGGAGGAATCATAGAGGGGGGGGGGGGACGTAAGGAGGAATCATAGAGGGGGGGACGGGGACGTAAGGAGGAATCATAGAGAGAGAGAGAGGGGGGGGTGGGGGACGTAAGGAGGAATCATAGAGAGGGGGGGGGGGGGTGTAAGGAGGAATCATAGAGAGAGAGAGGGGGGGAGACAGGGATACAGCGAGGAGGGAAGTGAGAGACAGGTGGAGGGAGATGGAGGGAGACAGTCTTACTGTGGATGAACCTGTGGAGATGAGAGGGTGAGACAGGACACACCAGACACCTGGAAACAGAGAGGGAATGAATGAGTGTGGAAAATTCCACTCAGGCTGAATTCTACACTGACAGCGACATGCTGACTTACTGAGGTTATTGCTGCTACATCCACTTGACATTGTATTACTATTGTTATTATTATTATTATTATTATTATTCTAGTCATTACTGCTGCTACTGACACTCCACCCTTATGCACTACTACTGTCACTGGTTTATTATTACTAGATTATATTGTACTGTTGATTTGTTGACTGTTGTTGATCGAGGAGCAAGATCCCAAAACATTTCACTCAATCAATTACGGCAGTATGTGTATGTGACCAATAAAAGTTGATTTGATTTGATTTGATTTGATTTGATTTGATTTGATTTGATTTAGTTAAATGAAAGGATTGTGACCATTTCTATTTTAAGGAATGTTTTACTTGGTGTAACCGGTAGCAGAGCAATCCATGCTCTGGGACCAGCCGTGTGGTCTGAGGCAAGAACAGAGTTTTACCTCAGCTCTTCTAGTGTTTTACCCATTTGATCTGTCACCCAGTCTGAAGCAGGATGCAGAGCATCACCATGTTAATTGGTGTGATAGTTCTTGTCACACCAAACTTGATGGCTCACCATCACAGGATGTTGTGAGAACCAGTTCCAAATGGTTGGCCTGGTTACCATGTCTCCTCACAGTCTACATCTTCTACAGGGTGAATCCTGTCCTGACAGTGACATGTTGACTTCGTATTGGATCTGTCTTTGTCACAAAGGGGGGGAGCAATGTGAGATATCACCCAGGGCCAACTCTGGTTAATGTGAGATATCACCCAGGGCCAACTCTGGTTAATGTGAGATATCACCCAGGGCCAACTCTGGTTAATGTGAGATATCACCCAGGGCCAACTCTGGTTAATGTGAGATATCACCCAGGGCCAACTCTGGTTAATGTCACGTTCTCTCCAGGGATTTGTCCATGAACATATTTGGCATTTTCAGATGAACCAAATACCCCGTAAGAAAACAAGTATCCACATCTTCAGGAGGTGTAATCACAAGTCTGTGCCACAGTGAACACACAGAGATGGTTAACAACGCCCACTCATTAATATTCATATTTGGATGATGATTCATGTTTGGAAGATGTTTCATATTTGGATGATGTTTCATGGACCAACACTCTTATCTTCTACTGCAAATGTCTGACTTTTCACAAGACCATACAGAGTAGGAACACAGAAGAGAAACACAGTAGAGGGAGGGAGAAGAGAGAGGAGGAGAGAGAGGAGAGAGAGGAGAGAGAGAGAGAGGAGAGAGAGGAGAGAGAGAGAGGAGGAGAGAGAGGAGAGAGAGGAGAGAGGGAGGAGAGAGAGGAGAGAGGGAGGAGAGAGAGGAGAGAGAGGAGAGAGAGGAGAGAGAGAAGAGAGAGGGAGGAGAGAGGGAGGAGAGAGAGAGAGGAGAAGAGAGAGGAGGAGAGAGAGGAGAGAGAGAAGAGAGAGGAGGAGAGAGAGGAGAGAGGAGGAGAGAGAGGAGAGAGAGAGGAGGAGAGAGAGGAGAGAGGAGGAGAGAGAGGAGAGAGGAGAGAGGAGAGAGGAGGAGAGAGAGGAGAGAGGAGAGAGGAGAGAGAGGAGAGAGAGAAGGAGAAGAGAGAGGAGGAGAGAGAGGAGAGAGAGGAGAGAGGAGGAGAGAGAGGAGAGAGGAGGAGAGAGAGGAGAGAGGAGAGAGGAGAGAAGAGAGAGGGAGAAGAGAGGAGAGAAGAGAGGAGAGAGAAGAGAGAGGGAGAAGAGAGAGGAGAGAGGAGAGAAGAGAGGAGAGAAGAGAGAAGAGAGTAGAGAGGAGAGAGAGGAGAGAGAAGAGAGGAGAGAGGGAGAAGAGAGAGGAGAGAAGAGAGAGGAGAGAGAGGAGAGAGAAGAGAGGAGAGAGGGAGAAGAGAGAGGAGAGAAGAGAGAGGAGAGAGAGGAGAGAGGAGAGAAGGAGAAGAGAGAAGAGAGAGGAGAGAAGGAGAAGAGAGAAGAGAGAGGAGAGAGGGAGAAGAGAGAGGGAGAAGAGAGAGGAGAGAAGGAGAAGAGAGAGGAGAGAGGAGAGAGGGAGAAGAGAGAGGGAGAAGAGAGAGGAGAGAAGGAGAAGAGAGAGGAGAGAGGAGAGTGGGAGAACAGAGAGGGAGAAGGACATACAACTATTCCCTGATTCATCATATCCCCTAAATATTAAAAAATATTCTCTTTCGTAGAGAATTCTAGCAAGAACTGCATATCTGTCTGTGTGTTTGTGTGTGTGTGTGCATGCATGCGTGCGTGCATGTGTGTGTGTGTGTGTGTCTGTGTATATGTGTCTGTGTATGTATGTGTGTGTGTGTGTGTGTGTGTGTGTGTGTGTGTGTGTTGTTCCCGCTGTCTTGCTGTGACAGTTGAATACAGGATAAGGTGTGTCCCACTGTTCAAGCATTGCCTGGTTGGCCTGCTTCAGCACCAAAGCTCTGGCCGGTTCAACACCAGAACCCTGCTTCAGCTCCAGAACCCTGAATGTTTCAGCTCAAGAACTCTGGCTGTTTCAGCACCAGAGCCCTGGCCGGTTCAGCACCAGAATCCTGGATGTTTCAGCTCAAGAACCCTGGCTGTTTCAGCTCAAGAACTCTGGCTGTTTCAGCACCAGAACCCTGTTTCAGCTCCAGAACCCTGTTTCAGCACCAGAACCCTGGCTGTTTCAGCACCGGAGCCCTGGCCGGTTCAGCACCAGAACCCTGGCTGTTTCAGCACCGTGGACAGCACCTTCTGATTGTCTGTTCTAATGAGCTGCTGTCTCTGATCAACTGTTAACCGAATGATTACAGTAAGGGTAAACTGGTCAGGGAGGGAAGTTAGCCCAGAGGCTAGTCTTTATCACAGCTGGGAAACATGTGACCGACTAGCCCTTAGGCCAGTGAGATGTGTGTGTTCTAATTGCAAAAGAACAGCTAAGTAGTCATAACTGAATAGTCACAGTTATGTAGCTGTACATTTATGAGAAATAAAAACTAGTGACCAGTGCCTCCTTAAATCCCATCCCTGAAACTGATCAGACATGTCTGATTCCCTCTTGAATATAACAGCTGGTCTGTGCAAACGGGTCAGTAGAGGTGTGGTTGGTCAGTAGGGGTGTGATCAGTAGGGGTGTGGTCAGTAGGGGTGTGATCAGTAGGGGTGTGGTTGGTCAGTAGGGGTGTGGTTGGTAGAGGTGTGGTTGATAGAGGTGTGGTTGGTAGGGGTGTGGTTGGTAGAGGTGTGGTTGGTAGAGGTGTGGTCAGTAGGGGTGTGGTTGGTAGAGGTGTGGTCAGTAGAGGTGTGGTTGGTAGAGGTGTGGTCGGTAGAGGTGTGGTTGGTAGGGGTGTGGTTGGTAGAGGTGTGGTTGGTAGAGGTGTGGTCGGTAGAGGTGTGGTCGGTAGAGGTGTGGTTGGTAGGGGTGTGGTTGGTAGAGGTGTGGTCGGTAGGGGTGTGGTTGGTAGAGGTGTGGTTGGTAGAGGTGTGGTTGGTAGAGGTGTGGTTGGTAGGGGTGTGGTTGGTAGAGGTGTGGTTGGTAGAGGTGTGGTTGGTAGAGGTGTGGTTGGTAGGGGTGTGGTTGGTAGAGGTGTGGTTGGTAGGGGTGTGGTTGGTAGAGGTGTGGTTGGTAGAGGTGTGGTTGGTAGAGGTGTGGTCTGTAGGGGTGTGGTTGGTAGAGGTGTGGTCAGTAGAGGTGTGGTTGGTAGAGGTGTGGTTGGTAGAGGTGTGGTCGGTAGAGGTGTGGTTGGTAGGGGTGTGGTTGGTAGAGGTGTGGTTGGTAGAGGTGTGGTCGGTAGAGGTGTGGTCGGTAGAGGTGTGGTTGGTAGGGGTGTGGTTGGTAGAGGTGTGGTCGGTAGAGGTGTGGTCGGTAGGGGTGTGGTTGGTAGAGGTGTGGTTGGTAGAGGTGTGGTTGGTAGGGGTGTGGTTGGTAGAGGTGTGGTTGGTAGAGGTGTGGTTGGTAGAGGTGTGGTTGGTAGGGGTGTGGTTGGTAGAGGTGTGGTTGGTAGGGGTGTGGTTGGTAGGGGTGTGGTTGGTAGAGGTGTGGTTGGTAGAGGTGTGGTTGGTAGGGGTGTGGTTGGTAGGGGTGTGGTTGGTAGAGGTGTGGTTGGTAGAGGTGTGGTTGGTAGGGGTGTGGTTGGTAGGGGTGTGGTTGGTAGGGGTGTGGTTGGTAGGGGTGTGGTTGGTAGAGGTGTGGTTGGTAGAGGTGTGGTTGGTAGAGGTGTGGTTGGTAGAGGTGTGGTTGGTAGAGGTGTGGTTGGTAGGGGTGTGGTTGGTAGAGGTGTGGTTGGTAGAGGTGTGGTTGGTAGAGGTGTGGTTGGCTGTGGTTCAGTCTAGAGAAGGCTGTCTCCACTCCATCCCTCCGTCAGTCAGTGTTGCTCGCCAGAGCAACAGCATCTCAGACTCACCCAGCGGGCAGAAACGCCAGAGGCTGAAACTAAGCAGGCTGTAAAAGAGCAGGCTGTAAAAGAGCAGGCTGAAACTAAAGCAGGCTGTAAAAGAGGGAAATGAATAGAAACTCTGGGATCTAGGCTACGCACACTCCAACACTGCATGCCTAACTGAAGACCTCCCTGGTGAAAGATGGGATTGTTTCTCCTCATATATAATCTCCTAATATATAATATACAATGGTTTTATATGATGTATTGATTTCTGTATTGAACTGTATTTTCTATGTGTTGTTTTATTATTGTGTAAATATTGTGGACAGGGTGCACCTGCAAAAGAGACCATGGTCTCAGTGTGTCTCCCCTGTAGAAATAAAGTGCCAGTCAAGTTGACAGTAGTATTGTATTCAACGAATGTGCATGGAAATATAGGCATATAACGCATCATTTATACTTCACAGTTAGATTAAATGAGAGATTGGATTTCGGTTTTAACAGTGTTTGATCTCCCTGTTAAGCTGACCTTTGCAGCATATGCAAGTCTAAGGCCCTTCCACCTGTCACCTGAATGACAAGGGTCTGTCAGTGTGTTCCCTGGTCAGATATGAACACATATTAGGGAAAACAATGCATAGGCTTAAATAAATCCAGATAAATCCATAGCTTAAATACCTCCCTTGTAAAATTAATATCCTAGGCTACATCATGACCAAATATTGATCATGCAGCTGTGACCTGAGATATTTCCGCTCATGATTTCAAATGTTTTATTTTATATCTTTATTTCGGCAAATAAGATAGCACATGGACCTTCTTCCACCTTGGCCGACTGTTCAACTCATGAGCATGTCAGTATGACTGGAGATGTCCCCGTCTCTGGTTTCATCTGGACACAGACCTCAGCCTAGTTGGATTTCAGCAAATCACACAGCCTCTATGTTCCAACGCCCAGTCGACCTACAGCAGTGTAGCCAGAGAGGTCACCGTGAGAGGTGAGAGGTCACCGTGAGAGGTGAGAGGTCACCGTTAGTCTCTTGTGTGAGAAAAAACATTTGGTAAATGCAAATCCAAGATAGGGCATGACCTATTGGAATAATGCCATCCAAATACAATGTGGGCAGATGAGGCGGATAAGTGGGACACATGGGGCAGGTGAGGGGAGATACCCATGTTCATGACGGAAGTGACAGACGTCAGAGGGGAGTGACAGGTGTCAAAAGGGCCTAACATGCCGTTCACACCCGCGGGCACGCAGAGACGGTGGCCCGGGTTAGATACCGGTCGGAGAAGGGGATAGTATGCAAATCCATTGTTTAAATCCCTCCTGCTGTCTGGGGATTGGACGGTGGTGTCCCCTACGCAGTGCCACGGCTGAGCGATTGGCTGAGTTTACTGTCAGTCACAACAACTGTCAATCCCTTGTCCATCGGTGTAAGAGGGACAGTACATTAATGTCTGACACCGATCGACCAGAAGCGTTATCATAGTACGCTATCACCCCCTTAAATCGAATCATTTAAGCCCTCAGTGTTGAATTTGAAATCGCCTATACTTTGCATGCAACAGGATGAATTGATTTTTCTTTGAATATAAAACACGCAAAGTGCTAACAGGTTAGCTTTGTGCTAAAGTATGGACAACACACCTTTTTGACTTTCATTGATTTTTTGCAACATCAACAAGAACATCACAATACAGATCAGATGTGAGATACCTCTTTGGTGCTGCCCGGGGACACTTTGTCTCAGTGGATTATGCGTCAGCGTCATTAGACGCCGGCTAACTTTACGCAGCAGCACGCATGACCTCGCTGTCACTCGTGTCAACCTCATCGCTCGAGAGATGGAGGCAGAGAGATGAACACCCCTTCCTTTCATCGAGCCACCAGAAAAGGAACATGTCTCAGAAGTTGTCAAGCACAAATAACGCTTTTCTCCACCTGACAGTCACTTTCCCCCCCCCATGTCTGGGTTGACCGCCTGCCCGCCAGCTGTTGCAGGGAGAGGAGAACTCCCCGTAGAGCTGGAGCTGACGGTGGACGACGGTAGCAGCCTCCACACCCAAAAACAGCCTATAGCACAGGTGTGTACTGTTGCTGAAGCCACCGGGCTGATGTGGATGAACTGACATGGAACAAGCCGCGTTCGCCTACCGTATACCGTATACCGTATCCCCAGCCCAGTACCAGCCCCCCGGACAACTCCACGACCACGGCTAGAGGGATTTAGAGGGATTTGAGTCTACTTGTAATATCCACGGCTGCATGTATTTCTACATTACATAAGAATTAAGCCGCTCCATCACAAACCCGATGCAGTTTAACTCGTTTCAACGGCAACATGAC
Organism: Argentina silus; assembly: GCF_951799395.1. NCBI lineage: Eukaryota > Metazoa > Chordata > Actinopteri > Argentiniformes > Argentinidae > Argentina > Argentina silus. The sequence goes on from NC_139662.1 coordinate 22,849,770, forward strand.
TGAACCACCGAAATCACGGTGCGTAAACCGTCCCCTCGCTCTTACCGTTTAACCGATCGGTCCTTCTCCATCACCGGAAAGCCCAGCTCGTGTCCAAGCCCGGCGCGAGCTCCACCGTCTCAGCATTCTCTCTGAGCTGTCCCGTTATCACACCGGAGGTACGCGCACTACTGCCAATCCCGCCGGCTCGCGGCCGCGGGGACAATTAAAGGGACAGCTGATTGGAGATGATTTCAGCGTCGCCTATACGCCTGGCACACTCGCACAGACAACGAAACGCCTAGTACTAGTGCGACCAAAGAAATGGGCCTGCATTGAGTTTTATTTCGATAGATCATAGTTGTAGGCATAGCTTAGACAAAATTGTGTCCATAAATGACCTGATTGGACAGAGAGGGGGACACCTCGCCACACGCATGAGCAGAAGTTTATTTTGCTCAAGTTTGTTGGCCTTAAACTGAGAACTGTGTGGTCTAATAAGAAATCGATTAACATTATATGAATCATACAGTTAACAACTAAGCCAACATTTTATGGAAATAATACACAAAAAAAGTTCTGTAATGCACCAGTAAGGCACTGGAAATCGATCAAAGAGCAATTTGAACCTGGCTACTGGTTCTCTTTCTGGCATAGTCCAGAGTTTGTGTTCGCATCACAAACTACACTGTATGACATTGGACCAGAGCAAACGTTAGAGTGGCCCACTAGTGGACGCACACGCACTCACACACACACACACACACACACACACACACCATTTTATTTTTATTTAAACTTTATTTATACAGGTTCGTCTCATTGAGATCAAATCTCTCTAGACTTGTTGGCTAAGGAAGACACAAATCTGGCATCCAGGCAATGAAAAACATTCTTTTAGAGATGAAGTCAAACTGTTAGTGTATGGAGGAAGGTGATTCTGAGGAGCTGCCTCAGTCATAATGAATGTAGCGCATCACACAGTTCACATCCCACTCTCCTTCTGTTCACCTCACAACATAGTCAGCATGACACAGCACAAGAGACACTCTCTCTCTCTCTCTATCTCTCTCTCATACACACACACACACACACACATTTTATTGAATAATTATCTGATGCATTTTACAATGTCAGTACATAAACACTGTACAGAAAATAGAGCAATCAGTGTCTATGTCATGTAAACATGGTCATGTGATCACACAGTGGGTTTGTACGCCTACCTACAAACTCATTTACATACTATTTTGATCCCCTGCTCCTTCATGCAACATCCCCTCACATTTGCATCCTTACGACACACATTTATTTTCAAATAGTAGGTGTTTAAGTCATTCATCTACAGGAACATGTAGGTGTTTAAGTCATTCATCTACAGGAACATGTGGGTGTTACAATGCACATTTCTTTTAAAACATATGACAAGGTATGTGGTATGTGTGTATGTGGTATGTGTGTATGTGTGTATGTGGTATGTGTGTTCACAAATCTATTATGTCTCATGAGAAATGGAAGCAGCTGCGTTGCCTTTTTAGCTGGAATTCAGCCTGCGCTCACTTCCTGTAGAAACTGACCGCGTTCCGTGTCTGTAGGCACCCCATTCACTTCCACTTCCTCTCTACAGTGTGAGACTGAGATTGAGGGTGAAATTAACATTCAGGGTACACCGTATGTTTCTGGCCGAATGTCGACACGTCAGACAATTTGAGATTTCACTTCTACATTTCTTGACACGATAGCTTTGTATGAACCATTGTACCATACCAGTGCATAAAGAGAAGCTGGTGGGGAAACACTGTCTTGTGTATCTTCTATTTCAGACAAATAGCTTCAAATCTCAACTAAGAATTAAACCAATACAATATAGGCAACAATCTTTACTGACCAACCAAATGTATTCTGTAAATACACTCATTTTGACAAAATACACAGATAGTTTTGTTATAGTAGATAAGAGATAAACATAGAATTATAATTTCAGAGGAGATTGTGAAGCATTTTGACCACGTGGAAAAGTGATGTATGAATCTAAAATAAATAATGTATTATATGAAGCTCTCGCTCATGTTGGTGTCGTAGGACCGCAGGTTGTCTGAGGCCAGCGCAGCCCGTATGTGGGTCCAGAACAGCGGCTGGGCCCGCGGGTTTCTGGGCCAGGACAGAACAGACTTCCTACAGAGTCTTTTCCTCAGCTGCAGGTACTTCATTTTGGGAAACACCTCATCCAACAGCACCAGCACCGCCACATCCATCTAAATATGAGAAAATATGACTTTAAAATCAGATCAAATTCATAGAGTGAAATGCTTTGGGATCTTGCTGATCGATCAACAACAGTCAACAACAATCGACAAATCAACAATACAATATCATCTAGTAATAATAAACCAGTGACAGTAGTAGTGCATAAGGGTGTAGTGTAAATAGCAGCAGTAATGACTGTAATAATAACTATAGTAATACAGTGTCAAGTGTCTGTAGCAGCAGTAATAACTGTAATAATAACTATAGTAATACAGTGTCAAGTGTCTGTAGCAGCAGTAATAACTGTAATAATAACTATAGTAATACAGTGTCAAGTGTCTGTAGCAGCAGTCATTGATAGTAATAGTCCAAAGGAGCAGTGAAGGTAGTGGCTACCACTACTACCACTTTCCTTGTCCTCCACAGGGGAACATCTATTTCACCAGCCAATACAATAAACACAGTGGCCACGGCAATTAGCAACACAATATACACATGAAATGTTTACAGTTCTACTGTATATGACATATATATGAAATATTATTAATATTATTACCTTCTCATCCAGAAGCCTCTGCTGAACCATGAAGAAAGCCTGGCGGATAACACCGTCAGCCCTGGTACCGTTACCAGGCCCAATCCCGCTGCTCGACAGAACAAACACGGTCTTCATGCTGCTGTAGACGGCGCTGTGGAGGTTCTCAATGCAGGAGTGTCCTGGAACCCAGTCCCGCTCCTCCAGGCAGAGGTGGAACCTTCTCCGGCCCTCATTCTCCAGATTGACGGTCAACTCGTTGTAGACCCAGTCCCTCACGGCCTGGTTTCCCGTGTCAAATACCACAAAGGCATCGTACTGGCTCTGCAACTCGCCATCAGGAAGCTGGGAGTAGCCCTTGTGTCCAGCCCACAGCACCTGTAAGCAGTACCACAGGTCCCAGCCATAGAGATGCCTTAGCAGAGGCAGGACAGTGAACACAATGACCAGGAAGGAGGTGGTGAGGTAGGCCAGGCTGCCATACAACTCCTGGCAGAAATGGGAGTCCATGGACAGTACGCTCGCCCCCTGCAGGGACTTTGGGAATTCGCAGGACACGCGTGTGTTGAGGTGAGGGATCTGCAAAGAACTACCACGCAGGAAGTCCGCAAACCACGAAGTATTACAGTCGCAGACAAACTGGTTGGAGTGCAGAGTGAGTTCCTGAAGGGCGCTACCATTCCTCAGTGGTGCAGGGAGGGTCTGCTGATCCAACTGCATAAGCTTGTTGTTGTTAAGATAGAGATAGCGTAGGGCCGAAGTCTGGTTGAAGAAGGCCTCAGGAAGCTGGCTAATCTGGTTGTGACTCAGGTCCAGGAAGGCAAAGTCCAGCCCGAAGTCTATTACTTTGTTAGGCAGCTTGGAGAGGTCGTTTCTACTGAGATTGAGGTGGCGGAGTTGGCTAAGCACCGTTATGTTCTCCCATGGGAAGTAGGTGAGGCAGTTATCGCTGACCCGTAGTACACTGAGGTTTCGCGGAAAATTACAGAACACATCTGGTGAGAGCGACCACAGCTGGTTGCTGGAGATATCCAGGAAGGTCAGGTTGGTAAGGTCCTGGAAGAAGTTGGCGTAGCCATTGTTTCTCGGGTCCCACATGATGTCCAGGCGGTTACCAGAGAAATAGAGGTACCTAAGAGACGTGCTGTTCAGCTTATGATCTATCCGCATACCAATGCCATTATTATTCAGACTCAGCATCTCCAAATAGGGAAGATGTTGGATAAACTCCAAGCGGTGGCCCATGCCCCTCATCAGGAAGTGAAACTCATTGTTGCTGAGGTCCAGGCCCTTCAGAGTGGCGTTCAGCTCTTGGAAGGCCTCTTTGTAGTAGAAATCAATTCTGTTGTAGGCCATGTTGAGGTACGCTAGGTTGCTTAGGGGGAGAAACTGACGTCCGTTTAAGGCCTGGCTTAAATAGTTGTAAGAGAGGTCCAGACAGACGGCCCTCTCCATGCCCGTGAACATGCTGCTGTTGAGGGACAGGATGGCATTTTGAGAAAGGTCAAAAGACAAGCGACGGCTACAGGAGCTGTTCTTGAAAAACCATATTGTTGGAATTTGGGATACATCATCTTCTGATTTCTCCACCATGGTTGGTCCTGGCTTGGTGGCAGAGGCTGCTGGACCTGACAGATCCCACAGCTCGGTGTCAACAGCCTTCCGGTCCCAGAGCAAAAGGTGCGGGTTCTGGGAGTCCACTGTGCCATCCCAGTTCTGGTTCTGGGAGTCCACTGTGCTATCCCAGTTCTGGTTCTGGGAGTCCACTGTGCTATCCCATTTCTGCTTCTGGGAGTCCACTGTGCCATCCCAGTTCTGGTTCTGAGAGTCCACTGTGCCATCCCAGTTCTGGTTCTGGGAGTCCACTGTGCCATCCCAGTTCTGGTTCTGAGAGCTCTGAATCGACTGACACTCGGTGGACTGAGTGGTACAGGTCGGGAGGAAGTTGAGCATGTTCTGGGAGATGTCTACCACCTTCAGAGCTGGCAGGTGGCCAAGGGAACTCAGGTTGCAGGAGTTGATGAAGTTCATCCTCAGCTCCAGGTGCTCCAGCTGATGCAGCTCGGCCAGAATTCCCAGGCTTTGCTCTGAGAGCGCTTGGAAAAAGTTCCCACTAAGGAGAAGATATTTTAAGCCAGAGATCTGGCTCAGGTAGGGAGACAGCACCAGCTCTTTAAATGTTTTTAACGGCTCGTAGTTATAGATGAGGCTGATCCCCTTGAGCTTCTTCAGCTCCTTGAAGAAGGTGCCATTTTGTATGGCGTAGGCCAGTAGGTTGTCAGAGAGGTCCAGATACTGCAGTTGATCCAGGGGGCTAAAGAGGCCTTCTGGGATGGTGCGTAGGGAATTGCCCCGTAGGCTGAGGTATGTGATAGAAGTGTTCCGGACATAGAAGGAGTGGGGGTAGAGCTTGAGGGGGGCGTTATCAGGGCAGGGGAAGCAGGGCTGGGCCGCGTGGTCACAGCGCTGGCAGTTCCATCCTAGGTTAAGGGTTTGGAGACGGGTCAGGTTGGCAAATGCCCCGTCGACCACCACCGTGAGTTTATTCTCCCTTAGATCCAGGCTCTCCAGGGATGGAGGCAGCCCAAGGGGGATGGATGTCACGTTATTGAACCCCATGGAGAGGTTTTTCAGGTAAGTAAGCTCATTTAATACACTCTCACTGATGTGGAAGGACTGGTTGCAGGGATTGGTGTAGTAGCAGTTGTTGTACAGGAGGAGCTGTGTGAGGTTTGGGGTGCCCAGGGGTTTGACAAAGTTGTAGAGTTGGTTACACTCCAGATCCAGGACCTCCAGGCTACTGGGTAAAAGGGGGATGGAGGTGAGGCTGTTCCCTGCCAGATGGAGTGCGCGGAGCTTCTGGAGGCCCTTGAAGGCGTCTTTGTGGATCTCCACCCGGCACGAAGGAGCCCCAAGAGCTCTGAGTTGTGCCGGGAGACAGTTTCGCATAATTCTCAGTGTCTGGAGGTTCGGAACGCCAGAGAAGGCATTCTTCCCCACCTGCTGGATCTTGGTCTCACTCAGGTCAAGTGAGACGATAAGGGTGGACCTGATCAGTGGGACGTTGATGAGAGGTCTCTGAGAGCAGTCCACCTTAGAGGGATCGTCTTCGTTATCGCAAGGAAAAAACTTGGGATTTCTGGTTCTGACTAATGGTAGCAGTTGGAACACAGAGAGGAGGAGGAGGACATATTCCAACATGACCTGAAAAGAAAAGAGAGAGAAAATACTGACTTTATACACAGACCACTCAAAACATGACATTCTATAAAAGGCAGTATCCAACATAGGGTGTGTGTAAGTATGTGTGTGTGTGTGTGTGTGTGTGTGTGTGTGTGTGTGTGTGGGTGAGTGGGTGAGTGTGTGTGTTCTGGGGGGAGGGGGGGATTTCTCTTAACCATCTTATTAACCTTCTGTGACAGTCCCTACATCTAATAGGTAACACTTATAAAAGCAGTTCAGACATTGATGATCCGACTGGGTTAGGGTTAGGGTTAGGGTCACTTGTGTTGAGTTTGTTCGATCATGTCCAGAACTGTTCGAAGTAATCATTGGGAATAAATGTATGTCTGATGTTTGACCCGCCATCTATTCTTCAGTGTTTTATTTTCATATTCCACAGTAGGAGTCATAGAGTTCCTCATCTCTCTCTAAACAGCTGTGCCTTTAGAATACCATTCTGTCATCTGCTCCAGGTGCTCAAAGTGAATGAATAAACATTTTAAAACATTATTTTTGTGTAAAAATGTAAATAAACCATGTGTATGAATACCCAGATGAAGGTCTGTGGACCAAGACATAAGTACAGTATCTTTAGCACATAACTATGAAATAGCAAGAATGTTGTTCTAAATTAGTTAATGTACAATTAGGGCTAAATGGCTGTGCCTTCATTCTGTCATCAGTCATAACATGGTCTGCATACAGTGTTGATCCCAATGTGAAGACAATTTAGACTCTTACAACCAATTGGAGAACATTACGGATGGATGGGACAGAACAAACTGTCACTACTACAAGCACAGCAAATGCAGACGCTCGCAGGTGTTTTCTCAGAGCAATTAAAGCTAAAAACACACTTACTGTTTGAGGTTTCAGATCCTTAACAACCAGCTGACGGTCAAAAGAAATAAAAAAAATAATACTAATAAACTAAAAATAAAAGGAATTTCCAAACACTCCGAGTCCGTTGTGAGAGAAAATGTACTAGAAATGTCTTGCTCAACAGAGAGCACAGACATGGGGAAGTGGATGCCTGCAGTGAAACCTCTTCCACAGGACAGATTCTGAATTCTGAGTAGCAGTCATCCCAGATGACAACGTTATGAAACTGCTTCAGAGAGGCTGGCACAACGAGGTTCGCTCCAGCTGCTCAAAGTGAATTAATAAACGTTCTAAAACATTATTGGCGTAGAAGAATGTAAAAGGAAACCAGGTGTATAAACACCCAGACGAAGATCTCCGGACCGAGACAGCTGCAGGATCTTCCACACATAAACCACGACATAGCAACAATGCAAGTGTGCTCAAGTGTTTTCCTTTTTAATATGTTTTATTTCTGCTTTACTGGGACAGAGACAGAAGAGATTGACCAGAGGGATGGGCGAGAGAGAGGAGGGATGACATGTGAGACATGTCAGGTTCAGCGTTGACCCAGGATTGTGCTACGCCACTAAGCTGTTTCCGTTTTGAAAGAGATGAAACTGCACATTCAATGTTCAATACTTGCACCTGTAACAAATAACTTGGTACACCAGAGTTTCCAAATAGTGAAAGGGACAAATGGAAGGGGGGTGGGGGGGTAATCAGGTGCAACATAATACAATGACAAAGGTTTAAAGTCAGAGATAACAATATTGTATTGGAAGAATATTGAAGTTTACAGTGACAATCAGGTAAAGTGAGGATATTGTGTAGTGTAGCAATTACTTCGCTGCACATGGTGAGGAGTCAGGATTACAATATTGTTTGAAATAGTTTTTTTTATTGCAGATTGAAATCCATCGCTGAGATTAAACCAAGGCTGTTAGTCAAAATTTAAAAGAGAAGATCTTCATCTGTTCTGTGTGATAGAAGCCCTTGTTCAATCATGGATGTTATGATGTTATGCTTATTCTTGAGGAATATTGGATAAAAAAGAACATCAGCATAAATGATACAGAATACAATGCTATACGTTTCAGAGAGAGAGAATTTAACTAGGTGACAGAAGCCTATCCGTCCGGTCCTGTGCTGGAACTGTGGTTCCACACTGGTCCAGAATTCGGTGACCTCGGTGACCCAGATGAGTAAGTGCAGTTACGGTACTTTGGCTTAGGCTTGACCCTCGACCCTCCACCCTCGACCCTCCACCCTCACACTGTCTTGTACAGGTGAGCTGCCTGCTGTTCGCAGGGTGACGGCCGTAGTGTTAGCATGCTAGCATCTGTTAGCATGACATCGCTGCTAGGAGTGACATCACAGAGAGAGGTGCTGGGTCAGCCACAGGGCGATGTTCATGAAGCCGTCAGACTCTGCGTCCACTTTGGAGAGGGAGTGGTTATTTCCTGGGTACCACAGCAACCTGAAAAGACAGCCGGGCAGGGATGTAGGAATAACAGTATGAGTTGGAGTCCACTTTACAACCGTCTCTTCTTGTCTTCTTTTAAGGATTAAAAGTGTCTGGCTGAACCTCGACTGCCTGTCAGTTGGTTATTCATAGGTTATTAACTCTGGTTATTCATAGGTTATTAACTCTGGTTATTCATAGGTTATTAACTCATCAGTTATTAACTCATTCATAGATTTGGAGCAGCAACTTACATTAGCACATTATAAGGTCTGTATTCTGAAATGTTACAGACATACACAGTGTGTGTGTGTGTGTGTGTGTGTGACTGAGGCATGCTACTCACCGCACTGGGACTTGCAGTGCCTTCAGGGCCCTGTAATACTCAATGCCTTGTTTACTGGGCACCCTCTTGTCCTCCTCCCCCAGAGTGAGCAGCACAGGAGTCGTCACCTGAATGGAAACCACACAAAGTCAGGATCACACACACACACACACACACACACACACACACACACACACACACACACACACACACACACACACACACACCACACACCTGTGTGACGTGTTTAATAGGAGACTTCATTAGCATCTGGTCCAAGACAGCAGAGTCAGGCAGGCAGTCTGTAGTGTAGTCATAGCCAGCTTCCACCATACACCTGCAAACACACACGCACGCACGCACACACACACACACACACACACACACACACACACACACACACACACACACACACACACACACACACACACACACACACACACGAGAGAGAGAGTCTGTTAATCAGATACAGTGAAAGCAGAGGCTCGTAGGACAGGAGAGGAGAGGTTGGATGGCGTTCTGTTGGGTGTGGCGGTACGCACCAGTCTGGAATGTCCGTGCTGCCGATCATGGACGCCAGGTTGATGACGGGGTTCCGAGCCACACACGCCTTATAGAAGCCAGGGTACTGACCAATCAGGTGGCAGGCCAGGAATCCGCCGTGGGAGCCCCCGGCAACCGCCACCTTCTGCTCATCAAACAGCCCTCCCTTGAGAACACTCTCAACGGCAAACTGGAGGCAGAACCAAACACAGAAGAGAAACAGTGTGTGTGTGTGTGTGTGTGTGTGTGTGTGGGAGAGGAGAAGAACAAATGAATGAAAGAGAGAAAGTGGGGGAGTAGAGAGAGAGAGAGAGAGAGAGAGAGAGAGAGACAGAGACAGAGAGAGAGAGAGAGAGAGAGAGACAGAGACAGAGACAGAGACAGAGAGAGAGAGAGAGAGAGAGAGAACCAAGACAGTCAAATTAAACACGAGTCAGAAACTGAGTTATCTCCTGGCAACCAGAACTGAAAATAGCCGTCTCTGTATGTTCAGCCAGGATCTCAATGAAGACGCTTCAACATGCTCCACTGAGCCACATTTGCATCACCAAAAGGGACCTTATTTTAACTTGCCGTTTCCGAAAAACAAAAAAAGAGTGAACACACACTGTGCGACAAGTACATTTGAAGAAACCGCTTACTAAAACGCAAGAGCCGGTTTCACCGACGCAGACCGATCCTACACACACAGGGGTGGGATTCATTCTGATCTCGTCAACAGATTTAAATGTTATTTTATAAGTCTTTCATACGGTGTGTTTCAAACTTGTTAGAAACCCGAGTGTGGTTTTACCTGGACATCCTTGACGTCCTGACTGCCCACGTTGCCGGGCAGAGAGTAAATGCTGTCCTGGCCGTAGCCTACGGACCCGCGGTAGTTCACTGAAACAACAACAACACAGACGCATTAGAAACAAGTAGACAAGTAGACATTGGAAGTAGATTTCACTCCAGACACTTTATTCAGACAAATGGTTTATTCGAATACACACACACACACACACACACACACAGACACACAAAGGGGGTAAGGATGGATATGACTGATGTTGATTGAAACATCTCGGCATTCAAACCCCCTAACAAGCTTATCCACCAGCCCTCTGGTAACACCGCCTGACTACAGGGAGGAGAGAGGTGATCCCTGCTCATCCACTTAAACACGGGCGCATCCAATCAACAGCTGCCGGTCGCTGGCCGGGCCTCCTGACACCCACACAGACAGAGGTCAGAGGTCAGCTCACCCAGTAGCACACCGAAGCCCATCCGACAGAGCACCGAGGAGGACAGGAGCCAGTCTGCTACGATCACAGAGTGAGGACCACCTGAGAGAGGGAACACGTTAATACACACACACACACACACACACACACACACACACACACACACACACACACACACACACACACACACAGGAACCCACCGTGTGGAGTGACGATGAGAGGCAGCTTCACTCCTTCCGGAACATCCTTTGGTTTCAGCAGCAGTGCATCGAAGTCCAGGCCGGCTACGACACAGAGAGAGAGCCCACAAGAGCTTCAGATACCACACAGAGCCCACAAGAGCTTCAGATACCACACAGAGCCCACAAGAGCTTCAGATAGAGCCCACAAGAGCTTCAGATACCACACAGAGCCCACAAGAGCTTCAGATACCACACAGAGCCCACAAGAGCTTCACATAGAGCCCACAAGAGCTTCAGATACCACACAGAGAGCCCACAAGAGCTTCAGATACCACACAGAGAGCCCACAAGGGCTTCAGATACCACACAGAGAGCCCACAAGAGCTTCAGATACCACACAGAGCCCACAAGAGCTTCAGATAGAGCCCACAAGAGCTTCAGATACCACACAGAGAGCCCACAAGAGCTTCAGATACCACACAGAGAGCCCACAAGGGCTTCAGATACCACACAGAGAGCCCACAAGGGCTTCAGATACCACACAGAGAGCCCACAAGAGCTTCAGATACCACACAGAGAGCCCACAAGAGCTTCAGATACCACACAGAGCCCACAAGAGCTTCAGATACCACACAGAGCCCACAAGAGCTTCAGATACCACACAGAGCCCACAAGAGCTTCAGATACCACACAGAGAGCCCACAAGAGCTTCAGATACCACACAGAGCCCACAAGAGCTTCAGATACCACACAGAGAGCCCACAAGGGCTTCAGATACCACACAGAGAGCCCACAAGAGCTTCAGATACCACACAGAGAGCCCACAAGGGCTTCAGATACCACACAGAGAGCCCACAAGGGCTTCAGATACCACACAGAGAGCCCACAAGGGCTTCAGATACCACACAGAGAGCCCACAAGAGCTTCAGATACCACACAGAGAGCCCACAAGAGCTTCAGATACCACACAGAGCCCACAAGAGCTTCAGATACCACACAGAGAGCCCACAAGAGCTTCAGATACCACACAGAGAGCCCACAAGAGCTTCAGATACCACACAGAGAGCCCACAAGGGCTTCAGATACCACACAGAGCCCACAAGAGCTTCAGATACCACACAGAGAGCCCACAAGGGCTTCAGATACCACACAGAGAGCCCACAAGGGCTTCAGATACCACACAGAGAGCCCACAAGAGCTTCAGATACCACACAGAGAGCCCACAAGGGCTTCAGATACCACACAGAGAGCCCACAAGGGCTTCAGATACCACACAGAGAGCCCACAAGGGCTTCAGATACCACATGATAACAACACACATGATGGATTCATTTTACATATTTTAGTAAAAGCTAGGGGGGGGGCTCTTACGGTATTGGCTGTTGTCCTGGTCTGGGGGCGGGCTGAAGGTGAGGATCTGCCAATCAATGTCAGGCTGCATCTCTGCTTCTTCCAGAGTGACCCAACCCACTTCCTCCGGGGAGCCGGCCGGAGGAAGGAAACCCACCCTCTGACGACAGGATCAAAGATAATTAGCGTTATAACAATCATCATCATTCACGGTCTAACAATCGTTTTTTCATCAGAAGCCAATTCCAGTGAATTGCGGTCTGTAAGCAGGCGGTATTACCAGGCTGGGGGGGCAGTTAGGAGAGGAGCAGCAGGCCACCATCAGATCCCTCTCTATGGTCAGCAAGGTCCAGCTCCCTGCGTCAGACTCTACCAGGGACACACAATCACAACCTCAGAGTGAGAACATCACACCGCAGCAAAAACAGGATATGAGGACTCAGAAGGTGAGAACGTCAGATTGTCAAGTCAACTTCCTGTGAAGATCAAACTAAGACAGTCATGTGGTCAGCGTGTGGGAACGGCCGTTCCTGTGGCAGGAGAGTCAGCGGTGTGTGACCCACTCACCAGACGTCAGCGTGGTGACAGTCCCCGTGGTCGTATCCACCAACAGAAGGTCCTGGGAAAAAACAACAACAAAATCCCCCCCAAAAAATAACACAACAACAAAAAGGTTTCTAAGAGGAGAGAAGGGTACTGTAACAAAAACGTTCTAGAGTTCTCCATGGTAACAGCCTGTTTCCGTGGAGACGGCCTTACCTTGCGGCTGCGCTGGGGACAGGAGATGAGGACGCGCTGGCTATCTGCCGACCAGCACAGAGGAGACAGCAAGGAGCTGTAGATACCAGCAAAGCCATCTACACACACACACACACACACACACACACACACACACACACACGCACGCACGCACGCACGCACGCACGCACACACACACACACACGGACACACACACGGACACACACACGGACACATACACACGGACACACACACAGAGTCAGTCAGTCAGTCAGTGCACAGAAGTCCCAAACAGAGTGAATAAAAATCAATAAAAATCAATAAAAAAATGAACACATTGTATTCCAAAAGCTTCTTACCCTCCTGAGGTCTCCTCACCACGTCCACCACCACGGAGGTCTTCTTGGTGTACCAGTCGTACTACAAACACAACGCACAGGAAAACAACCGTCATCTAACAGAACACACTACTAACACACTCCTAACACGCTCCTAACACGCTCCTAACACGCTCCTAACACGCTCCTAACACGCTCCTAACACGCTCCTAACACACTACTAACACACTCCTTCCCTTCCTACTGTCGGTGTCAAACATGCCATCCATCTGCTCTCCTACTCCAAATGTGAGGACTTTACACCTTCGGACATAAGATAACCCATGCAAGATAACCCATGCAAGATAACCCATATAAGATAACCCATATAAGATAACCCATGTAAGATAACCCATGTAAAATAACCCATGCAAGATAACCCATGCAAGATAACCCATGCAAGATAACCCATGTAAGATAACCCATGTAAGATAACCCATATAAGATAACCCATGCAAGATAACCCATATAAGGTCACATCACTCAGGCACCTGAGGAGGTGTTTGATGATGTTACAGCGCCCTCTTCCACCACATGGAGGCGCTAGTAACTAGTTTGCAGTTTTGGTGGATATGGAACTGCTCAGCCAAGTGGTGTCACAACGTTTGCCCTCTGGATCCTATTCCCACCAAGACTGCTCTTAACTGTCATCCCTCCCTCCCCCACCCCTCCCTCCCTCCCTCCCTCCCCCACCCCCCACCCCTCCCTCCCTCCCCCACCCCTCCCTCCCTCCCCCACCTCCTCACCATACACAGCCTGTTGCACTGCTGGTGAGGGCCAAAGACAGCACACATCCCTCCCTCCCCCACCCCTCCCTCCCTCCCCCACCTCCTCACCATACACAGCCTGGTGCACTGCTGGTGAGGGCCAAAGACAGCACACATCCCTCCCTCCCCCACCCCTCCCTCCCTCCCCCACCTCCTCACCATACACAGCCTGTTGCACTGCTGGTGAGGGCCAAAGACAGCACACATCCCTCCCTCCCTCCCTCCCCCACCCCTCCCTCCCTCCCTCCCCCACCTCCTCACCATACACAGCCTGTTGCACTGCTGGTGAGGGCCAAAGACAGCACACATCCCTCCCTCCCTCCCTCCCCCACCCCTCCCTCCCTCCCCCACCTCCTCACCATACACAGCCTGTTGCACTGCTGGTGAGGGCCAAAGACAGCACACATCCCTCCCTCCCTCCCTCCCCCCCTCCCCCACCTCCTCACCATACACAGCCTGTTGCACTGCTGGTGAGGGCCAAAGACAGCACACATCCCTCCCTCCCTCCCTCCCCCACCCCTCCCTCCCTCCCCCACGTCCTCACCATACACAGCCTGTTGCACTGCTGGTGAGGGCCAAAGACAGCACACATCCCTCCCTCCCTCCCTCCCCCACCCCTCCCTCCCTCCCCCACCCCTCCCTCCCTCCCCCACCTCCTCACCATACACAGCCTGTTGCACTGCTGGTGAGGGCCAAAGACAGCACACATCCCTCCCTCCCTCCCTCCCTCCCCCAGCCCTCCCTCCCCCACCTCCTCACCATACACAGCCTGTTGCACTGCTGGTGAGGGCCAAAGACAGCACACATCCCTCCCTCCCCCACCCCTCCCTCCCTCCCCCACCTCCTCACCATACACAGCCTGTTGCACTGCTGGTGAGGGCCAAAGACAGCACACATCCCTCCCTCCCTCCCTCCCTCCCCCAGCCCTCCCTCCCCCACCTCCTCACCATACACAGCCTGTTGCACTGCTGGTGAGGGCCAAAGACAGCACACATCCCTCCCTCCCTCCCTCCCTCCCTCCCCCACCCCTCCCTCCCTCCCCCACGTCCTCACCATACACAGCCTGTTGCACTGCTGGTGAGGGCCAAAGACAGCACACATCCCTCCCTCCCTCCCCCACCCCTCCCTCCCTCCCCCACCTCCTCACCATACACAGCCTGTTGCACTGCTGGTGAGGGCCAAAGACAGCACACATCCCTCCCTCCCTCCCTCCCCCCCTCCCCCACCTCCTCACCATACACAGCCTGTTGCACTGCTGGTGAGGGCCAAAGACAGCACACATCCCTCCCTCCCTCCCTCCCCCCCTCCCCCACCTCCTCACCATACACAGCCTGTTGCACTGCTGGTGAGGGCCAAAGACAGCACACATCCCTCCCTCCCTCCCTCCCCCCCTCCCCCACCTCCTCACCATACACAGCCTGTTGCACTGCTGGTGAGGGCCAAAGACAGCACACATCCCTCCCTCCCTCCCTCCCTCCCCCAGCCCTCCCTCCCCCACCTCCTCACCATACACAGCCTGTTGCACTGCTGGTGAGGGCCAAAGACAGCACACATCCCTCCCTCCCCCACCCCTCCCTCCCTCCCCCACCTCCTCACCATACACAGCCTGTTGCACTGCTGGTGAGGGCCAAAGACAGCACCCCTCCCTCCCTCCCCCACGTCCTCACCATACACAGCCTGTTGCACTGCTGGTGAGGGCCAAAGACAGCACACTCCAGGTAGATGATCCTACACAGGTCTGGGCTGAGCCGGGGGGAGCACACGGCGCTGGAGCCTGACGACAGCTGCTCTGAGGGAGGGACACACACACACACACACCTTTCAAAATGGACGCCTTGGAAACATACATTTATGACAGCTGTTCAAAGATTAAAAAAATAGACAAGAGAGTTAAATATACTTACCACATTTCCCCCCAGTCAGATCCACGTAGAACAAGGAAGACCTTTAATCAAGGGGAATGAACAACAGAGAGTGATTATCAGGCCTACAGCCTGTGCACAACATTAACACACATATGATCCTCTGTGGCTCAGTTGGTAGAGCATGGTGGTAACAACGCTTAGGTTGGGGGTTCGATTCCCACTGGGACCATATATACTGAAATGTATGCACTCACTGCAATGTAAGTCGCTTTGGATAAAAGCGTCAGCTAAATGGCAGATATTCTAACTCAGGACTGAAGGTTTGGAACAAGAGAGTTGACTTCTGACTGAACACTCTGGCGAGGAGAGGTGTCTCTTAGCACGGGGAGGGTCTCACCTGCGGTTCGGGCAGTACTTCAGCCCCAGTCTGAACGGCTCATGCCACCAGCCCACAAACACCACGCCTGTGTCACCTGGAGCCCAAAACGCCTGGAGAAAGAGTCAGGACACGTGGATGGACATACACGGACACATATACACACACACACACGCAGACACAGACACACACACCTGACCTGGCCAGGTGAGATGTTTTTGGGGACTCCCTCACAGACACACACACACGGACACAACTGACCTGGCCAGGTGAGATGTTTTCGGGGACTCCCTCACAGACACACAGACAGACACCGACACACACAACTGACCTGGCCAGGTGAGATGTTTTCGGGGACTCCCTCCAGCACAGAGACGTTGCTGCCCTCGATGTCCAACACACACAGCACAGGGGCACACTTACTGACCAGCGCCTCTCCCCAGTCCTCATAGAACGCAAACTGCTCCCCCTGCAGGACGGGAGGATCACATGCACAGACACACAAACACACAGGTGAACCAATGTATCAATTAATGCTTAGTTTAATGCTGTGATTTTAATAGTGCTGCAGTCGATCGATGAATAAGTAAGTATGTGTAAAAACAATATCTAATCTTGTTCACCTTGGTGGTGTCCTTCTTTCCCCCTTTCAGAGCCTCATCCTCGTCCCCAAGGGAACAAGACTCAGGAGACTCTGTCTGCAAAGAGGTGAGGAAGAAAGAGAGAGGGAGAGGAGAGAGAGAGAGAGAGAGGGGGCGAGGTCATTATCATCCCTGCCATCAAATTCATTGTTAAAAAAAATAACAAGGTTCCTCCAGAACAAGTGTGCTGATGTTTGAGTGTGTTTGGAGACCTGGAAGTAGGACTCCGCCTTGGGACGCTTCCTCTCCGCCACGTAGAGGAGGTGGGTCTCAGAGTGGGACCACACCAGGCAGCCAAACTGGTCTGGCAACACAAGAGGAGATTCACCTCAAAGACACGCTTAGATAAACCAACGGGCTGACTCCTGCACTCAACTATGGAGGCAAGTTATTATCAATGGGACAGATGACAAATATGAAATTCAAATTGGGGGTTAAATATTTCTCAGTTGAGTCATCTCATACTGCACCATCAACACTGCACATCTACTCTGAACGAGTGAAGCGATCAGTTGGTCAGTTCGGTCAGCAGTGTTGGGGAACATCACTTTTAAATGTAACTTGTTACGTTACAACGTTGCTTCCATTAAAAGTAACTTGTTACATTACTAAGACAAAAACCCCTCTGAAGATGCCTTGCGCGTGGTGATTCTTATGCCCAGTAGAGGGCGCCCTGTACTTTTGACAGGCAACACTGACATGTAGAGCAGCTGACAGTGACACGTAGAGCAGCTCTTGGGAGATTTTATTCCCACCTAAGGCAGCGCCTCTGAACACAGCAGCGGCAAACATCGGCTTTCTCAATTCTTGTGAATTTTAACCTTCTGTAATATCGATTTTAATAACAGATTTGGTTTACTTTGTCGTACACCGACCGGATGAAAGTGATGGCGGCACGTTATGAAATCTATAAGAGACCACACAACACCACAACACCAAGATGATGAGTCTGTCATGTAAGAACAGCAGGAGGAGGAGGAGGAGGAGGTTCAGAAGGTCTCTCACCATCCTCATACACCTTGCCGTGCTTCTTCAGGGCCGTCAGGTTGATGCTCTTCACTTTGATGTTCTTACTCCAAATCTGAAGGGTTCACAGTGGGAGAGGGAGGAGGAGGGGGGGGGGGGGGCAGGGAGTAAATGATGGAGGATCAAGTGTCAGTCAAACTCACACAGGGTGAAAGAGACACAGGGTGAAAGATGACCTGGGAAGAGAGACAATGGTGGAACAGAAAGAGGCAGAGACGAGGGGAAAGAAGAGAGGAAGACTGCAGGGAGCGTGAAGGAGAGACGGTGAAGAGGCACACAGAAAGACAGCCAGTCAGAGAAGGAGAGACAGTGAAGAGGCACACAGAAAGACAGCCAGTCAGAGAAGGAGAGGCGGTGAAGAGGCACACAGAAAGACAGCCAGTCAGAGAAGGAGAGACGGTGAAGAGGCACACAGAAAGACAGCCAGTCAGAGAAGGAGAGACGGTGAAGAGGCACACAGAAAGACAGCCAGTCAGAGAAGGTCTCTCAGAGAAGGTCTCTCAGGCCCTCACCTCCAAAAACTGCTTGTCCTCTCCTTTAATGGAGCACTCTCTGACCACAGCCTTCATCTCCCCTGAGGGGGAGTCTTTACTCAGCAGCCTAGAAGACACACACACACACACACACACACACACACACACACACACACACACACACACACACACACACACACACACAATACACACAATACACACAATCAATATAGCTAGAACTCATCATTGGCCAAAATGCTAAAAGGAGTTATACAACATTTAAGACAGTTCTAGCCATACACGTAATGCACCATGGTTTGTGACATGAGAGGACTAACTCCTAACTCCAGGTAGAATGGTCATATATCAACATACTCTCCCTTGATTTCCGTGCAGTTTCCTGAGGGTCCAGAGTAGACCACAGACTTGTCATCATGGAACACAATGTACTGCCGGCAGAACTTGACACTCTCATTCCTTTCCAGGTCACGTTGACTCCATTCTGGGGGAGGAATTAAATACATTCAAATAGTACTGAAGGCAACAACTTCAACAACAATAAAGTCTTCCAAGCCTCTACCTGAGACGTGCGTGGGCAAGCGCGTACACACACACACACACACACACACACACACACACACACACACACACCTACCTGTGTACAGGTTGCTGTATTTTCCTCCGTACTGTGAGGTGATGACAGGGCCGACATCGGCCCGGCTGAGGGAGGGGAACCGGCTCTGCTCCCGGTAGAGCTGGGCGACGTCTCCCGCGTCGGTCATCACCTTCCCGGAGGAGCAACACACACCCCGGGTCAACAACACACCACGTCGGACAACCCGCAACGACCTGTTCATCCCCCCACACAGCCCGGCTTGCTAACAGTTAACTGAAGTTCAGAAAGGCAGCAACCTCCTGCATCTCGCTGGTTAGGTGACGAACAGTAATCCTGGACTAGACGAACAGTAATCCTGGACTAGACGAACAGTAATCCTGGACTAGAAACTACAGCCAGCTGGTTAGGTGACTAACAGTAATCCTGGACTAGACGAACAGTAATCCTGGACTAGACGAACAGTAATCCTGGACTAACGGCTGGTCAGTTCAGCTCATCCAAACCAGGAAGTTCCTGCTACAGTGACGGGACGCGTCACCAGGAAGAGGCTTGTCAGTTAGCTGCTAGCTAGCACGGCTACTTCCAGCTAACTGGCTCGACGGTGTAGAAACTCTTCCATTCTTGGCCATCAGCGCATTATAGATATATAGATATATACTGACAGGTTGCGAGTAGGGCAATATTGCCAGCAATCTGGTGTGAGTTTGATAAGGAGTAGCTAGCCCACCCCCCTAGCAACCTCGCTAGCAAAGACAAAACAGATACACTGAAGTGTTCATCACGGAGGCGACAGCAGCTCTCCTTCATCACCACACCTACAGTAGCTCTCCTTCATCACCACACCTACAGGAGCTCTCCTTCATCACCACACCTACAGTAGCTCTCCTTCATCACCACACCTACCTGGGACTCCATCCGTTACCGGGCTGTTACCGGGCTGTTACCGGGCTGTTACCGGGCTGTTACCGGGCTGTTACCGGGCTGTTACCGGGCTGTTACCGGGCTGTCAGTGCAGGGTCGACGGCGACCAAACCAAAGATGTCAGAGTCACAAAGAGCAGCGACTCCAAACTAAACCCGCGGGCGCCCCCCACTGGCGGATAGAAGTTAGTCGCTTTTTTTTTTTTTTCTAAAGCAATAAAACAGTATTCTATAACAGTACATAAAACACCATGCTTTTTCATGAATGCGACAAACATATGGATTGTATTGTTTCACCATGTGATTTTATTTATTTCTTACTGATTATTTCTCACGCATTGGTGCTCGTTTTTGTCAGCCAGCGGCGGCGGGTGAGGGAGGTGGGGTCACACAGCCAAGATGGCGGATTTTGAGGAGCCGCTGTCAGCTGAGGAAAAGGTAAATGGGTTTTTTAGATGAGGTTTTTGCCTTTGTCCGGTGCGTCAACCACGTTTGAACGGTTCACTGTAAACAAGGGAGACCTTTTGGGACGACTAACGCCAGCTGTGTTTCAGAAACGGTCTTATAAATATGTGTTTATGGGTTATGCTAGCCGAGCTAGCTCGCTAGCCAGCTCTGTAAAGCACCCTGGGCAGCTTCTGCGAGCTTCAGAGGAGTGAGGGGTCGCTGGGAGTCTGTGTTGAGGCTGGTTGGTCAAACCTACAGTGGATATTTTAGATATGGTAAACTACCCTGTTGAGTCAAAGTTGTACCTATCCAGGAAGTAGCGTTAGCTAGCTTGTCAAGCACAGGTAGCCAGGCTGTGGTTCAGGACAGAGGAGGGAGGTGAGCTGGGCTGGGGAGGACAGAGGAGAGGAGAGGAGGGGGGTGAGCTGGGGAGGACAGAGGAGAGGAGAGGAGGGGTGAGCTGGGGAGGACAGAGGAGAGGAGAGGAGGGGTGAGCTGGGGAGGACAGAGGAGAGGTGAGGGGTGAGCTGGGGAGGACAGAGGGTGAGCTGAGCTGTGCTGGGGAGGAGAGGGTGAGGGGTGAGCTGGGGAGGACAGAGGAGAGGAGAGGGTGAGGGGTGAGCTGGGGAGGACAGAGGAGGGGTGAGGGGTGAGCTGGGGAGGACAGAGGAGAGGGTGAGGGGTGAGCTGGGGAGGACAGAGGAGAGGAGAGGGTGAGGGGTGAGCTGGGGAGGACAGAGGAGAGGAGGGGGTGAGCTGGGGAGGACAGAGGGTGAGCTGAGCTGTGCTGGGGAGCTCCACCAGGCTGTGGTTCAGGACAGAGGAGAGGGGTGAGCAGTGCTGGGCTGGGCTGGGGAGGACAGAGGAGAGGGGTGAGCTGGGCTGGGCTGGGCTGGGGAGAGGGGTGAGCTGTGCTGGGGGAGGACAGAGGAGAGGAGAGGGTGAGCTGGGCTGGGCTGGGCTGGGGAGAGGGGTGAGCTGTGCTGGGGAGCTCCACCAGGCTTTCTGGGTCAAACGGATTCAGTTGCAGCTCAAATGCCCCTGTTAGCTTCTTGTAGAGAAGATGTGAATGCCAACCTAACCACACACACACACACACACACACACACACACACACACACACACACACAGTACACAGTACACTCACTAAACCAAGACTGCTGTCATGATAAGTGAAGAATACAATATATTAGCAAAATAGCAAAAGAAAAATGCAAAATAGAACAATACATGATGTAGGCTGTGTGAGGCAATGAGGCTGTGAAATGGGGATGGGGCATGTACACTATAAATTAGAATAAATATAATTTACACTGTCAGTGTGTGTGTGTGTGTGTGTCTGTGTGTGTGTGTGTGTGGGGTGGGTGGGGGAGGGGGTGGAAGTCCCAGAGGCAGTCCCCGTGCCACAGACTCTTTACATTGTTTTAAACTCTTTAAACAGACTCAGTTTCTTCCCCATGGCAGTGGGGCTCACAACCAAGCCCCCTGCCTCTCACCGACCCCCCCCCCCCACACACATACAAACAATGCACTGACAGTGTAATTTATAATTATAATTATTATTCTAATTGATAGTGTTCATGCCCCACAACCATTTCACAGCCTCTAGCCTCATTGCCATTTAGTCTCACACAGCCTACAAGATGTATTGTTCTGCTGCTCTTTTTTGTAAATTTGTTATTGCTATTTTGTTAATACTTTGTTATTTTGTAAATTTCTTGTCAATATCTGCTATTTGTTTTTTATGTCCCATGCACCAACCTCACCAAGTCAGTTTCCTGTATGTGCAAATATACTACCAAATAAAAGAATTCTGATTCTGAAAAAAAAAAAAGGTTTTCTCAAAGCATGCGTCTGTTCTCCACAGGTCCGCGTGGCGGCTAACTTTGTGACCCATGCCCCCCCTGGAGAGTTCAACGAGGTTTTCAATGGTGAGAGGTTTTCCCTTTCTCAGTCTCTGGGTGATGTGACTTTTTTTTCTTTCTTTTTTTACGCGTTGCTTAGCAACATTTCAACTGTGTGCCTAAGGACAGTGTTTACCCAGAGTTATCCAGCTGGTGGTGGTGTGTGATGTTTTGGACCTGATGGGTGTTGTTTTGGACCTGACAGGCTTGACAGGTGTTGTTTTGGACCTGACGGGTGTTGTTTTGAACCTGACGGGTGTTGTTTTGGACCTGACGGGTGTTGTTTTGAACCTGACCGACCTGACGGGTGTTGTTTTGAACCTGACGGGTGTTGTTTTGAACCTGACGGGTGTTGTTTTGAACCTGACCGACCTGACGGGTGTTGTTTTGAACCTGACGGGTGTTGTTTTGAACCTGACGGGTGTTGTTTTGAACCTGACGGGTGTTGTTTTGGGGTTTCAGACGTGCGGCTTCTCCTCAACAATGACAACCTGCTCAGGGAGGGAGCGGCACAGTGAGTAGAACCCAGTCACCCATTGGCCGGCAGACTAGACTCTGGCGCTGGCCATTGGCCACACTAAACATACCGTTATGGAGCTAATGTTTTGAAAAATGACGTGTTTGGGTCATCAGACACATCTGCCATTTCAGACCAGTTGCAGACAGCATGAATAACTGTCATCAGAACATTACCAAGATTCAGGTTTATTTGTCATTCCATCATATCCAAGTGTGACTGATATCTGTCTCTGTGAGTTCTGTCTCTGTGAGTTCTGTCTCTGTGAGTTATGTCTCTCTGTGGTCTCCCCCCAGTGCCTTTGCCCAGTACAACATGGACCAGTTCACCCCTGCCAAACTGGATGGCTATGATGAACAGGTGAGTGGATGTATGTTGTGCTCTGCCAGGTTATCGTGGCTGACTAGGCTCATTATACGAGCATTCTGGATTAAATGTCGGTTTATCAAAAGTAAAAATCGTGATTAAGTTGTGGCCAAGTTGATGGACTTCTAAATGTAGTATGTTCAACTTTAACAAAGTTTCCTTTGTGCTTTCCACATACCCTTCAAACCAGTACCTGGGCCAACAATCAATCACATTTACCTGTAGAGCGCTTTTTACATCCACAAATGTCACACAGTGCTTCACAACAACAACAGTACTAAACAATGTAAATAATAAATACAACACAAACTATGAGATCTAACACCAAGACATAGATCCCCGAAAGTAAGCCAACAGCAGAGAGACAACACTGACTGTCCCCCTCTCCCTCCCTCCCCCTCTCCCTCCCTCCCTCCCTCCCTCCCTCCCTCCAGGTTCTGATCACGGAGCACGGTGACCTGGGTCAGGGCCGCTTCCTGGACCCCCGGAACGGCGTGTCGTTCCGTTTCGACCACCTGAGGAAGGAGGTGAGCGACGTCCAGCCGTGTGAGGGGGAGAGCGCCCTGAAGGCCTGGAGGGACGCCTGCGACGCTGCCCTCAGCGGCTACGTGAAGGAGCACTACCCCAGCGGAGTCTGCACGGTACACACACACACACACACACAACCACACACACACACACACAACCACACACACACACACACACACACACACACACTTTTGTGTAATAGAAGTCATGGACAGTGCCTTCAACCTCAACCCCCTGGTTCGCTGCAGGTGTATGGGAAGACTGTTGACGGGCAGCAGACCATCATCGCCTGCATCGAGGGACACCAGTTCCAACCCAAAAACTTCTGGTAAAGAACCTCTCTGCTCACCACAGGGTCAGATGGGGAGGGACTGGTCATGAAGAGGGTGGAGAAACAAGTGAAAGAAGAGTAAAACCTCTCTCTCTCTCTCTCTCTCTCTCTCCCTCTCTCTCTCTATCTCTCTTTCTCTCTCTCTCCCTATCTCTCTCTCTTTCTCTCTCTCTCACACACACACACACACACACACACACACAGGAACGGACGTTGCCGCTCCGAGTGGAAGTTCACCATTGGTCAGTCCACAGCCCAGGTGGTTGGAGTGTTGAAGATCCAGGTGAGTGAACCTCACATTGCCACACTGTCTAACTCCCGACGGTGAATAAAGTCGCCCGGGTGACTTTATTCACCAGAAATGCATAAATTATGATGCTTCATTTTGTAGCCAATCAACAAAGTGTTTTTTCTAGGTAAACACCACATAAAACACTTGGCACCCTAGGTGGAGAGTGTTCCGGAATTATTTGGCAGTTGGTGACTCAAGCTGACAGTTAAACTTAGATATGAATATCTTATTTTCACAAACATAAATCCCATTCGTTACTCAACAAAAGAATGCTGATGGTTTCTCTCGTCATGCTGATGGTTTCTCTCGTCATGCTGTGCTCTGATGAGGTTTCTCTCCTCAGGTGCATTACTATGAAGATGGCAATGTGCAGCTGGTCAGCCACAAAGAGGTGGAGGAGTCTATCACAGTAACCGTGAGTGGACAATATCAGTCATTCCTTTCAGCTACAACCAATCAGCATCGTCTTTACTCTGTCCGTTTAATCTGACCCTGATGAGGAAGACGATAGGTCAGGTAGTGTAACCAGTGTTTAACAGGTTAGGTTAGGTCAGGTAGTGTAACCAGTGTTTAACAGGTTAGGTCAGGTAGTGTAACCAGTGTTTAACAGGTTAGGTCAGGTAGTGTAACCAGTGTTTAAGAGGTTAGGTAAGGTAGTGTAACCAGTGTTTAACAGGTTAGGTCAGGTAGTGTAACCAGTGTTTAAGAGGTTAGGTCAGGTAGTGTAACCAGTGTTTAAGAGGTTAGGTAAGATAGTGTAACCAGTGTTTAACAGGTTAGGTCAGGTAGTGTAACCAGTGTTTAACAGGTTAGGTCAGGTAGTGTAACCAGTGTTTAAGAGGTTAGGTCAGGTAGTGTAACCAGTGTTTAACAGGTTAGGTTAGGTCAGGTAGTGTAACCAGTGTTTAACAGGTTAGGTCAGGTAGTGTAACCAGTGTTTAACAGGTTAGGTCAGGTAGTGTAACCAGTGTTTAACAGGTTAGGTCAGGCAGTGTAACCAGTGTTTAACAGGTTAGGTCAGGCAGTGTAACCAGTGTTTAACAGGTTAGGTCAGGTAGTGTAACCAGTGTTTAACAGGTTAGGTCAGGTAGTGTAACCAGTGTTTAACAGGTTAGGTCAGGTAGTGTAACCAGTGTTTAACAGGTTAGGTCAGGCAGTGTAACCAGTGTTTAACAGGTTAGGTCAGGTAGTGTAACCAGTGTTTAACAGGTCAGGTCAGGTAGTGTAACCAGTGTTTAACAGGTTAGGTCAGGTAGTGTAACCAGTGTTTAACAGGTTAGGTCAGGCAGTGTAACCAGTGTTTAACAGGTTAGGTCAGGTAATGTACAATGGCAGCCATGCATGTGGGAGAGAAGTAACTCTCTTTCTCCTGTCTTTTGAAACAGAATGAGAGTCAGACAGCAAAGGAGTTTTTGGATATCATCGAGAATGCTGAAAATGATTACCAGGTAAGCTACCGTCACCTGTCTTCAATAAGGTTGACATTAAAAACAGCACCTGGCTGTGGAAGCGTCATGGCAGAGACTCCCCTGGGCTCTTTGAGGGAGAGTTTGAACCTTTTTGTTGGCAGCCACAATGAGCCACGTCTGCTCCTGCAGTGAGAGTGCATTCAACCTGGCCCAGATGATCCAGTGATTATCCAGTGATTTGTGATTGTGATCAGTGGTTGTGATCTGTGATTGTGATCAGTGATTTGTGATTGTGATCAGTGGTTGTGATTGTGATCCAGTGATTGTGATCCAGTGATTTGTGATCTGTGATTGTGATCAGTGATTGTGATCAGTGATAGTGTTGTCTCCTGCCTCCCTCAGACGGCCATCAGTGAGAACTACCAGACCATGTCTGACACCACCTTCAAGGCCCTGCGTCGTCAGCTACCTGTCACACGCACCAAGATCGACTGGAACAAGATCCTCAGCTACAAGATCGGCAAGGAGATGCAGAACGCCTAGACAGGAGAGGAGGAGGAGGAGGAGGAGGAGGAGGAGGAGGAGAGGAGGAGATGCAGAACGCCTAGACGGGAGAGGAGGAGGAGAGGGACGCACTCTGCCCAGCGAAAAACACACACATGCGCAAGGACTTACCAAAGCAAATATATATATATCAGTGTGGGGCAACAGAAATACACAAAAGAAAGAAACAAAACAAGAAAAAAAAACAAGAAGAAAACCTGAGAATGCACAGACTGTTAGGCACAGCTATATGTCTGTTTGTCTGTTTTGGAGAAAATTGTGTTTTTGGAGAAAAAGGACTTTACAGCACAGGAGGGAAATGTGGTGTATTGAGGCAGGGCTGTGTTCAAGACTGCTATGCTGTTGTTACTCTGTTAGACAGGCGCGTTGGTGAGGGAATCTGTAGCCCAGTTCAAATTCTTTGAAATCTTCCCTTGAAGTGACCAGTGATCTGCCCAGGTTTGACTGTTAAAAGTACCAGGATGGAAACACTGCCTTTGCTTATCTGATCGCATACAGATCAACGATGACCTCAAGGCAGGGAGGTGTTTCTGGAAGTATTTAAACGGGGCCTAGGAGCCTCGAGGCCAGCTGGCAACAGCAGCAGTGATTTAAGCACACCAAACACCAACCAGGGTCTTATTTAGCTTGGCCGAACTGAATGTTGCTGATGGTGGTTAAATGTACTGTATACCACATGTGAAGGCGCTCAGAACCATGTCTGTTATGTACGGCTCCCTCAACGTTCTCTGTTTACGTACAGTACCAGTCAAAAGTTTGGACACACCTTCTCATTCAATGGTTTTTCTTCATTTTTTTATTATTTTCTACATTGTAGATTAATATTGAAGACATCAAAACTGTGAAGGAACACATATGGAATTATGTAGTAAACAAAAAACAAACCAGAATAGGTTTTATATTTTAGATTCTTCAAAGTAGCCACCTTTTGCTTTGATGACAGCTTTGCTCACTCTTGGCAAGTTTGTGTCCAAACCTTTGACTACCGTGGTACCGTACGTTCTACTCCTCCTGAGGCAATCACTGACCCCTGCATTATTGGATAAGAGAAAGCAGAAATTCCACCATTTTACCTTTCACCAATCCAACGATGTGCTACGAGTCAGTGATTACCATCGGGAGGAGCGAAGGGAAGAGGTGTTCTTGAAGAGGCTTCCTGACTCCTGCACTGATAGAAGTAAAAGAACTATGCAGGTATTCAACCAGGGAG
This sequence comes from Argentina silus, assembly GCF_951799395.1. Classification (NCBI taxonomy): domain Eukaryota; kingdom Metazoa; phylum Chordata; class Actinopteri; order Argentiniformes; family Argentinidae; genus Argentina; species Argentina silus. The sequence goes on from NC_139662.1 coordinate 22,877,069, forward strand.
CCCCGGTCCACCTCTGACCTGGTCCTCCACACCTCTCCTCTCTCACACTGTGGTAGTTGTTGGTGGGCGTCGGGCTGGAGGGAGTGTTACTCTGTTCTCTTGTCTTCCTGTGTGTGTGCCCTCCGCTTCAGCTTACCAAGGTTACAGTGACGGAAGTGCTGTATGATAAACGTGTCTGAATCCATTACCCATGTCCTTTCTCACATTACCCATGTCCTTTCTTACATTACCCATGTCCTTTCTTACATTACCCATGTCCTTTGTTACCTTGGCAACGTCCGCCAACATTGCTGTATTGTTTTTCTTTTGTTTAGAGGAAGACTTACCAATGTCAACCAAGATTTGTTTGCCAAAATCTCTTTCCTATGGTAAAGACCTCCATACATGCAACCCCCTGCCTCCCATGTAGACATGCAGATCTAGATTTTGATATGCAGGGTTTAGTGAGTCTTACTATATCTCACCCCTATCTGTAATATCCTGACTGGTGCGTAGGTTGAGCCCAAGCAACCACAGAGCGGTTTAGTACGGTTCATCTACTTACTGCTGCTCACACCAGTGTATGACCTTATGACCTTATGCTGACTCTGGATCAGCGTATGACCTTATGACCTTATGCTGACTCTGGATCAGTTTCATGTTAGTTCATCTGTGCCGTATTCAACCTTCACACTGTACAACTGCTGTGTCTGATCAGCTTCAATGTTTAGGACTGTTTTGCCCCATTCTGTTGAACAAATAAATGGATCGACCATCTTTGCCTGTGTCATTTTCCCCAGTCACTTTGTTACCAGATCAGTTACACCCCCACCTCATGATAACAGGACTTGTTTTCCATAAAGACCTTCTCTAATACTGCTACAGAGTAGGTGAACACAGATCAGGTAGAATTGCATGACTTTTTTTAATGCTGTGTTTGTGAAATATCTGGTCAGACCATCCAGGCCTCATCATCAATGTAGGCGATGGTGGTAGTGAGGCCTTGTTCTGTAATAGAAACAAGAAACAAGAAAGAATAATTAAATACTCAGTGAAACCATTAGAAAGCATAGCTATGTTACTGTGGATACTCAGAGGCTGTTATGTTCTAAAGCTTAAGAAGTAGGAGAAGTGTGATGTTAAAGCTTTGAGAAAGTGAATACCTCCTGCGGTGGCTCCATTAGTAGAGACAGGAGTCGCCCTGCCACCCAGGCCTCGCCATGGGAGGAGGTGGAGCAGGCTTCTTCTGGAAAAGAGGAAATTAACAACAATAAGAAACAAACTGGTATAGGCCAGAGTCCGTCCATACTGCAGAGAGAGTTTGACAGTTTGACAGTTTGACAGAGCAGTGAGGGCTTTGTCAAAGATGTTCATTGTGTCCACCAGGGGGAGACATAGCACCAGATGAGGGAGTAGGCTTTGGCTTCGTTTACCATTGATAATTGTGACCATAGGCTGTGGGTCATAAACTATATCAAAATCCCAGTTAAGAGACATATAGAGCGTTGTCTGCGCTACATGACTTTGCATGGTTTGTGTGCAAGAGATTTGGGCAACATGTTTAAATGATAGCCTACAAATGCATATGATACAATCAAATATGATCCAATTTGATCTGAAACATCATTGACGAAGGAATACACTTGAGAAGAAAATCCTGTCACATCCCATGCCTCCAGCAGAGGGCAGTGTTGCCGAAGTATCAATGTTGGAAGTTGTAACAAAGAGGTTTATCCCGTAGACGTGAGCCCGCCCATTTCCCCGCCCCCAGCTGCCAAATCCATCTACCATTGGTCAGAGTTTTGAAATACGCCCCATCCATAGGCTGGCTGTCTTGTCAGGGAGCGACTGTTGTTCATATTCGCGTCTGGGATAAGGGCACGGACAGTAGCAGGACTGCGTTGATTCTATTATATTTGGACTTTTTTTTTTTTTAACGTTTTTTTGGATGATTGAAAATTCTTGAAATCAGGACGGGTCGCATGAAGGTATGCGTATTTCGGGTATACAAGACAGCAAAATAACCGCTTATATCATTTGTATTATTGCATGATTATTGTATGGAGCATGATCGGTCCATGATAAAAGTCTGGCGGTGACAGCCCGGTTAGAAGCCCGCAAACTTTGTAACTGCCACAAAGCTGATGTCCTGTAATGGCCTCTTTATGCTTTTTATAAGCTGCTTATACTGCCTTTATAGAATATTGTATGGGGATGTTAAATGCAGTGAGTCACATCTACGGTCGTTGTGTTTTGTCCAGAACTGTTACTGATGGAGTGATGAGTCGTTTTTTTGCGTCAAAGGACTTTATGGTCAAAACTGTCATTACTGCAACCTAACCCGAACCCTAACCTTAACCCAACCTAACTCTAACCTAATCCAACCTAACCCTAACCCTAACCCTAACCCTAGGCCTAACGCTAACCCTAACCCTAGCCCTAACCTAACCCTAATCCTAGCCCTAACCTAGCCCTAGCCCTAACCTAACCCTAACCCTAGCCCTAA
>NC_139662.1:22884553-22887053 GCF_951799395.1 Argentina silus
AGGACCATAAATGAGTGCACTACCCCACCTGAATGGTAAACAGGAAACTGAGGAAACAGGCCGAGTAAAGACAATGGCAGAAGAGCCATTCTGGCTCCAGGGGTGTGTTATTCAGACAGAGAGAAGCCATTTGGGAACGAGACTCATTCCCAGTTTCACTATTATCCACTATCTCTTCCTCTGTTATGAAGCTGTTGTTGTTTTTCTCTCGGTGTAGAATGAGTCACTTCCATCCCGCCTTTGGCTTGTATTTGACAATGGTTAGATTCTGTATTCTGTGTCATGGAGAGATCATAGGATTATTCTTGGTAACTCTTGCTATGTCTGTGTCTTATTGTGGCTTGTCCGCCAAGCCCTGAGGGGAGGCGCTGATTGCAGGCTGAGGCACATCGAAAATGGCAGTTGTCCAGATCTGACGACACACTCATACCGCCCCAGGGCGCCCTGTCTAATGTCTTAATGTCTAATGTCTTCCACTGTCTCTCTCTCTCTCTCTCTCTCTCTCTCTCTCTCTCTCTCTCTCTCTCTCTCTCTCTCTCTATCGCTTTCTTTCTTTCTCTATTTCTCTCACTAGCTTACTCTTCCTTCCTCCCTCCCTCCTTCCCTCCCCTGCCTCGGCCTGGTCCGCAGAGAGAGGTTATTATATTGGGTTGCTCTCTCTCACACAAACACACACACACACACACACACACACACACACACATATATACACACACACACACACACACACACACACACACACACACATACACACACACACACACACACACACACACACACACACACATATATACACACACACACACACACACACACACACATACACACACACACACACACACACACACGTGGGAGGTCTCCACACACACACCAGCGGTAGTGTTGTCCCTGTGTGTTTACCGTTGAAGAGGAAGTGCATTACTGGAACCCCAATCACTGACATCCTTTGTTTCCCAGGGGGGCCTTTACAGCGCGGCTCCATTGACTTGTCCATGTTTGGGCTGTCTGTGTAGATGTGTGTGTCTGGGAGGCATAGCCAGGGGGAGATGCCAGGCTGCACTGCCCTGTGCCCAGCTCCATGTCTGGGCATCAGTGTGTCAGCCAAGCCTGCCCTCCTCTCCCTCTCTCTCTCTGGTTCTCTCTCCCTCTGTGTTACTTTCTCTGGCTCTGGCCTGTGGTTTCACGGCCCACCCACCCTGAGGGGCTGGAGGCAGCATCTTTCTGCTCTAAGAAGGCTTTGACTGGAGAGGAGGGTTAGAATGAGGCCATGAGGAGACAATCTAAGTATATAGGCAGGACTAGGTCACAGTTTGGGTATGAGAGAGAGAGAGAGAGAGAGAGAGAGAGAGAGAAAGAGAAAGAAAAAAAGAGAGAGAGAGAGAGAGACCAACCTCCAGATATTTTCTCGCCCGAGTGCCGTTGGGATGCCAGTAGGTCGCCGTTGACAACCCCATTCAGTCGCTGTGTTAACCCTTTCTTACCCGGGGAAATCCACACCACTAATGAACTCTAATTCTAGTCAACCCAGTTTCATACTGGCACGCCACGTATAAAACACTGCCAGGTGTTTTTGATTTTTTTATACACGGTGGCTTAAAAGAGAGTAAGCGAACGGGTATGGTTTTGATGACTTGTGAATTGTTCCCCCCGTCGTTGACGTAGTGACATGTGCTTGTTTTCCCCCGGTGTTGAGCAACATACCTGGAGGATACATCCCTGTGATGTCATCCAGCTGCATTCCTGCTGGAGTGTGTCATCTTTACCTGTAGGTTGCCTACAGAAAGGAGTGGCCCCGACTCCTGAGGGAGTCCGCCCCAGCTGGGATTGGATTATTAAAAGTCTGCGGTTGGAGCAGCGGAGAGTTTGAAGAGGTGGGAAGGACCAGGTTCATGCGAGGGACAGACCGGGATAGGCTGGACAGTAGATCCACCACCGCTGGGGGCTACAAGCTGAATTGGCGCTGAAGTGAAAACGCTCTTGGTTTCCCTGGCCGTGTGGCTGGGCAGTCCTGTGCAGCCCATTGGCTTAGAGAGCGGGTTTTCTCCTCGATTACCCCAGATCATGTTTGACTCAGTGGTTTCCCTCAGTGCACTCAGGAAGCAGCCCTATTATAATGGAGTCGGATGAAGTCCCCCCCTAGACACTGATGTAGGAATTTCACCCTTGTGAAAGAAGATGCAAAGCAGTTCCAAAAGCGTTGAGTCAAGTACCAAGTTCATTGTCCAAGCAAAACAGTGTTGTAGGATCCACCCAGTGTACCGGGTAATTAAAGGCAGCTCAAATACAACAACATGTTTGAAAGACACACATTTAATACAAGAGACCCCAAAGGTGTGGTGGCCTGAAAGAGGGAGTGGTTCACAATAGCCTTCCTGTCCACCAATCAAGAGGCAGATAGCAGTTTCAGAGGTGTCCCTTTGTCACGGTTCCCATGCGGTGTCTCGACAAACCAGTTTGATAGCATTATCATCGATCAGATGATCCTTACACTGATCTAGGG
>NC_139662.1:22898481-22925981 GCF_951799395.1 Argentina silus
CACACACACACACACACACACACACACACACACACACAGCCTTACATAAGAAGGGCTTCCTGAGGGGTCCCTGTGTGTGTTCATGTGTTTCCCGGCCTTCATGAGATTTTCCTGTCTTTCCAAACAGAGTCACAATGAACTGCATATACAGCAATCAGGACTTTTAGTAACATTGGGTAAATTAGACATGTTGATGGTCAGTTTTGTTGATATTATATTATTATTTATTTCTATATTTAGACGTACATAATAGCAAGACAATCGTCTCTAGCTTGGTGGATGGCACATGACACTCCCTTACTCTCATAGTGCTACATGGGCGTACTAGGGACGTAAGTAGAGCTCTGCTGCCTCCCTGTGGTCAGAAGTGGGAACTACAACAAATCTGTGCTTGTGTTCCCTACCTGTGACCTTCCCTATCTATGAACTTCAATATGAACTTACAATTTGAGTCTTAACCTTTCTCTCTCATCCTTCCCTCTCTCTTTTATCTCTCTCATCCTTCCCTCTCTCTTTTCTCTCTCTCTCTCCTCTAGCTGGAGGTGGAGCAGGCCACAGTGAGGAGGATGGAGAGGGAGCAGCAGAAAGCGGTGGGCCAGGCAGAGGAGTCTCTGTCTGAACAGCAGCAGCTGACCTCCGCCCTGACCCAGGAGCTCCAGAGAGCCAGCACCCAGGCCCTGGAGGAGGCCCAGAGAGTCTCCCAGCTCCGCCTGAGGCTGGAGGAGGAGAACAGTACCATGGAGGGCCTCCGGGTGGCGCTGGAGGGGGAGCAGGGCAGAGCAGCCCAGCTGGAGGCCAGAGCAGAGAGGCAGCTGGCTGAGTTTGACACGGAGCGAGAGCAGCTGAGAGCCAGGATCAGACGAGAGGAGGAGAGGAGCCGGGAGCTGGAGAAACTGGTGGAGGAGCTGAAGAGGAGGGTGGAGGGAGGAGGAGGGGGGAAGGAGGCGCAGGAGGTGCAGGAGGTGGCGCCCCCCAGGATGGCAGTGGAGGCATTGGCGGTGGTGGCCGCCTTGAGTCAGACCGAGGCTGATGGGAAGGCGAACGGCACCAAAACCACGCCCGGGTCAAAGGTCAACGGCCACCACCCCCCCAGAGAGACAGACCCTCCCCCCCAAGAGGTCGTGGGGGCGGAGAACGGCGTGGAGAACGGGGGAGGGCCAAGTCCGCACTCCCCTCTCCACCCTCAACCTCACCCCCACCCCCACTCCCACCCTCACCCCAACCTCTCCCCCTCCAGCACGGCCTCCTCCTCCCTCTCCTCCTCCCCCATCTCCTCCCCTGTGCTGGCCAAGCGGCTGGTCAGCCCGGGCTTCCATCAGTCCTGTTACCAGGCAGGCGTCAACCAGCGTTTCCATGCCGCCAGGCACAAGTTCCAGAGTCAGGCTGAGTTGGAGCAGCTCCAGCAGGGCAGCCTGGCGCCCCTCTCCCCCCGGGACCTCTCCCCCACCACCACCCCTGTCCCTCCTCTGCCCGAAAACACCTCTGCCAAGCAGCAGGCCCGCAACACCGTCACCCAGGTCCTGTCCCGCTTCACCAGCCAGCAGGCGGGGGCCAAACTGCCCCCGCTCAACAGCTCCCCGTTTGGGACAGACTACCGCAGCCTGGCAGCGTCCCCACCCGGGGGTAAAGGCTCGCCCGGACCCCTCTCTCCGGGCATCCGCTCCCCCCTCACCCCCCGGTCTGAGAGGATCCACCCGCCCCCCATCCCCCCTAAGAAGCCTGGTATGAGCCCCTCTCCAGCCTCCCCTGGCCCCCCAGCCCGGGCCAGCCTCTTCCCAGAGCTGACAGGGGGCTGTGGGCTCAGTAGTAGCGGGCAGGAGGGGGCCAAAGAGCCAGACCTGGTTCTGTCCTCCAGTAGCTAGGGGCTAGCAGCGGAGGGCTAACAGCTAGGGGCTAGCAGCTGAGGGCTAACAGCTAGGGGCTAGCAGCTGAGGGCTAACAGCTAGGGGCTAGCAGCTGAGGGCTAACAGCTAGGGGCTAGCAGCTGAGGGCTAACAGCCAGGGGCTAGCAGCTGAGGGCTAGCAGCTGAGGGCTAACAGCTGAGGGCTAGCAGCTGAGGGCTAGCAGCTGAGGGCTAACAGCTAAGGGCTAGCAGCTAAGGGCTAACAGCTAAGGGCTAACTCTGTGGTGTTCTACATTCCTGTCCTACATGCCCTCCCTTCCAGCAGTTTGCAGCTGATATACGTATGTCAAACAAGACTGTAATACAGTTGTAGCTGCATCAGTTTTCCTACCCCTATCCCACCCCCCTACCCCATCCCCCTACCCCATCCCCCTACCCCATCCCCTCTTTCTGACACTACCTTGCAAACGATCTGAAACACTGTTTTGTTTAAATTAAATACATTATATTCTGGATCCTTTTATTAGATGTATATGTTTTTTGGTTACATTGGTTATTGATTTTTTGTTTTTTTTTGTAACAGATTTGTAATCGATTTTTAAATAGTTGTTTTTGTCGTATATCCGTCTTTTAAAGTGATCATATTTATCATAGCCTATTTAGTAATTCCCACAGGACACCAACTGTGTAATAGAGATGTCTGAACTAAAAATCAATAAAGCTAAACTGACCAAACTAATGTGGCCTGTACAGGGACATGGAGACGAGTCTCTCTGGTTGGATGTGGCCTGTAGACCTACCATCCCCCAACCCTAACCTGAACCAGAAGTAAGGACCATGCAAGACCAACCTTAGATCAGAGTTAACAGGCGACATTAACTTTATCTTATCCTAATAACCCTACAAAGTATATGAGAGGACCATGTCCATGCAGCGGTCCAGCCCCCTAAAGCAATACAAACACTACTGTTCCCCAAGTGGGAAGTCTTGAACATGTAAATAAGAGGAAACTAAATGGAATTTGTTCTAGCAAATGCAGATGTACCACAACTGCAATAAACCTATTAACCCGTGAATCAGTTCTACCATGTTTGCTTCTCTATTCAGTAAAATCTACAATTGGAGTCTTTATAGAATACTAAAACACTATGGCCTCAGTTGGACAGTCACAGTCCTTTGGGATTGTTGCAGAAGGAAAAAAACAAAAAAAAACTTATAATTTGTACAGTACATAACCGCATGACATAGCTACCCATGCATGTGTTGTCATATGTGTGCATACTCTAGTGAATACACTGAATTACTTCTTCATGAGGAGGTAGAAACCCTCATCCACACCTTGCGCTAGGCTAGAAAAACAAGGTGATTCTCAAATATCATCACAAAACATTTTATTCAGGGAACATTATATTTAATCGAAAAGGGACCACGTTCAGAACAAGCATCTTGTGATATTGTTTATAGAGAAAAGTCCTGATTCTCCAGAACCCTAGACCTTTTGTAAAGCTCATTAACAAGATGGGGACCAGAGGTCAGACTTGCTGTAGCCTAATCATGTCTTTGTGTTACGTAGCCTAAGTTAAACATAAATCTATGTTTACATCTTGATCAAACAAGGGACACATTGTGTTGATTCAAAAACACTGTTATACTTTGTTTCATAATCTAACACATTCTTTACCTAGGCATATTGGTCTTCTATGTGTGGTTGTTTATGTTATTTCATAAAATTATAAACAAAAATAAACAAAAGCACCGATAATGCAGTTGCTTTATTCAGTTCACATCAGTTGTTCTGTTTCCTAATGACTCTGACAGTACACTGCCATTTGTCCTTGTGTAACTGAACTATGCAAAATGAGTCTGCATTTGGTTGTATGCGTTTCCAAATAAACATCCCGTGGATCAGTAAATTGATGTCATTTCTATCAGTCTGGTTCTTATCGCGTGGTTGTTTCAGACATTGATTTTGATTGGATGATACATGCTAATTAAGCGCAGGTGTGATGTTCGCACAGAGTCAAACCTTCCACCTTTAGTCCTTTTGAGAGGCACAATATCCGCAAGAATAACGATAAGGCTGTAACCATTACGACTTACGGAGATAATACAGCGCCTTGTCTTTCTGCTCCTGCTTGGTCCTACTTGCGGATCTCAACCTGTCAAACCTTCTCCCGTGGATAACGATGCTCTCCTCATCCACTTTCTTCCGTCAATCAACGAAGAGAATTGATCAGGAGCATTTATTGGGGAGTCTGGGGATGTTTCGACCACTGCCACTGCTGTTAACGTTGACAGTGAGGATCAAGCACCGCTAGAACAGGACCAAGTCACCGAAAGCCCGGGAGAAACATCTGAGGAATCCTTTGAAAACGAGAGGCCACTTTGGTCCGTTAGTTCTGAGTTCGGTAACTCGCATTTGAAATACCTGCCCGGTGGTGTGAAGGTGACGGCGACGACTCTCTCCCCGAATTTGTTAAAGATTTGATGAGAGCTTGTGGGCTTTCAGGCTGTTGCTGAGATTGTGGCCTAACTGATGATTGATTCAGGGGACAGGACGACACAGGTCGAGATGCCACCTAAGCAGCACAGAGGTGAGGGGTTTGTAAGTGACTCCATTGTCCTTGTTTCTAGACTAAAAATGTAAATATAACTAAAAGTCATGCAGTCGAGGACATTAAATGTGTGGATACATCTGCTCATCCTTGCATGTGTTTGTGTTGCAGAACGGACATATTCATGAGACCATAGGACCTTCAAATAAATAATTTATTGGAAAATAAATAAACTTGTGTTGTATTTTCTTCTGGTACATACAATTAAAAGCTCTCATTTTTCACCGAAGGGGCCCTGTAGTAGTCTAAATGCGTTCAATTTCTATTTTAGAATAGAATATGACTCATAGACTCAAAGTGTTCTTCCAGTATTGTGACGTTTAAGGTTAGGGTATAAAAGCAGCTCGTCTTGTGATTTGTATCAGTCGGCCTCGCAAATATTATATACGGACATCCATCAGAACCAGACTGATTTCTCTATTCCGCTGGCGCATCTCTCCAGGTGAGTTGGCCTCGTATGGCTGGTTGTTCTGGGCTGCATTTGAACTCAAATGGGCCTAAAAGCTCCATCACCACCATGTGTTATAATGAACCAGCTGGCAATATCCAGTCAATGCCAGTAGCGGACTGGCCATCTGGAGCACCGGGAGAAGTCCCGGTGGGCCGGTCGGTCTGTGGGCTTCGCGCAGCCCCCCCTTTTAAAACCAGATATATTAGCAACTGGTCAGGTTAGCCACGTGACTTGCACCAGTACACATGTCTCATCAAAATGCATCATATTTGATAACAATAATAATAAAAAAATAAAAAAATAAAAAAGAGCTATAGGCATATTTACTAGTCTCCTATGGAGATTCCAATTCAAACGTGTTTGTCTCCAGACATCTTCGTTGTCATGGTATTTGATTATGACGTAGAACTGTATGATAATGATCTGCGTTCTACAGATCAGGGTTCAGACCGACTGAACGACTCGCATCCGACATCCAAATGGATGCAATTACCGTAAGTACCCCAATAATACTGACCAGCTCCTCCATAATGTTGTAGAAATTCCATTTGTTAATGCTTGAGCCCTACTCTATTTTCACCTGACTATTTTGTCTAGGCTGGACAACTTGGTGCGTCAAACCAAGCCTCATTTCCCCCGTCTGATCCACCACACGAGGCCCACTGGACAGGAAGTGAACATACGGGTACGCAGTAAGCAACACGAGCTACAACTAGGCTCCCGATAAAGTTATCTAATGTTTTACTTGATGTTCTCCAACTTCTCCTGTGTACAAATGAAAGAAACAAGCCTATATTCTCTCTCTTCTACCAGGATGGAGTAATGGTAACAACTATCACTACCATTACCACTATCATTATAATTATCCACTTGGCTCGGCCCCTCCCCCTGGATACCAGGCCTCTCCCCCTGGACACTCAGCCCCTCCCCCTGGATACCAGGCCCCACCCCCTGGACACTCAGCCCCTCCCCCTGGACACCAGGCCCCACCCTCTGGATACCAGGGCCCTCCCTTTGGACACCAGGGCTATAGTGTCTCTCAGCACCAGCACCAGCACTTTGGCTCCTCCTCCTCAGGAAACATCTGGCCAGTCAGGGAGCAAGGTTTGACCTCACCGTTACATGCTATTCATACCAGAGCCGTAGAAGAGGCTTCTGACCACCAGATACTTATGGAGCAATTCAACTAGTTCTCCTCTAACTGTTTCTCTGCATGGCTTATTCATTCTCTGTCCTCAGGAGGCCAGCCGTCAACCATGCAGGGCCCGGCCTCATTCTTGAAGAGCCTGGCCTTATTCTTTCAGAGCCCGGCCTTATTCTTGCAGAGCCCGGCCTCATCCATGCAGGGCCCGGCCTCATCCATTCAGGGCCCGGCCCCATTCTTGCAGAGCCCGGCCTCATCCATTCAGGGCCCGGCCCCATTCTTGCAGAGCCCGGCCCCGTTCGTGCAGGGCCCGGCCCCGTCCGTGCAGGGCCCGGCCCCGTCCGTGCAGGGCCCGTCCCCGTCCGTGCAGGGCCCGGCCTCGTCCGTGCAGGACCCGGCCTCACCCATGCAGTGCCTGGACTCATCCGTGCAGGCCTCAGTCACAGTGACTCGGTTGATGGGAGCCCTCCCATCACTTCCAGGCCAGCCTCTCACACAGTAAGGGTTCATTTAACAACACTAATCACAGTTTAGTACAGCATAGTGCTGGCAAAACTAGGCACAACTGTATTCACTTTGTTTATACTTCATGAGGGGTTTGTAAGTGACTCCATTGTCCTTGTTTCTAGACTAAAAATGTAAATATAACTAAAAGTCATGCAGTCAGTGCTGTCGAGGACATTAAATGTGTGGATACATCTGCTCATCCTTGCATGTGTTTGTGTTGCAGAACGGACACATTCATGAGACCATAGGACCTTCAAATAAATCATTTATTGGAAAATAAATAAACTTGTGTTGTATTTTCTTCTGGTACATACAATTAAAAGCTCTCATTTTCACCGAAGGGGCCCTGTAGTAGTCTAAATGCGTTCAAATTCTATTTTAGAATAGAATATGACTCATAGATTCCAAGTGTTCTTCCAGTATTGTGACGTTTAAGGTTAGGGTATAAAAGCAGCTCGTCTTGTGATTTGTATCAGTCGGCCTCGCAAATAGGCCCCTAGGCTGTTTATAGACGGACATCCATCAGAGCCTATTTCTCCCAGGCTCTTGTTGTGCTTTAGAGTTTCCTCTACATTGAAAACTGACATGTACTGCAATGCTTCGATGTTGTCCGGCAGTCTCACCCTCAACTCGTTAGTGAGGGAGATGGTGAAGGCTACACACCGCTTTTGGACATTGTTCTTGTCCTCAGGCGCAAGGTGGAGCTCAGCTGCCTTTGACTCAAAAAGGTAACCAAGGTATGGTTTGGGACTGATATCCATCAATTGGCTCTTTGAGTACATCAATATTTGCCAGTGGATTCAGCACCCTGCTACTCACAGACTTTATCAGGCTAACCAAGCTGTTGTTAGAAATTATTTTTATGAAAACAGTTGCATTATAATGCTCAATAGCAGACGAGTAAATAAAGCTATTCAGTTCTTTATTTAGGGTGATTAAAATAATTGTATTTGATATTTCATGTGCAAATCAATTGAATTAACTTGTTTTTTAATTATCTGATTCAGGAAACATTTATCTTTGGTAATCATTAACTTTTTATTGAAAAGTTGTTAATAATTGTATTTGATATTCCATATACAAATCAATTGAATGAATATGTTTTTTATTCATCTGATACAGGGAACATTTGTTTGATAATCATTAACTCTTGATTGAGAAGTGTTGAAAAACATTATTATAAGAAACAGTTTATTATTGCTATAAAAAATACATTACTGCAGTGTGTTAAATTTACTAACGTGATGGCCTGTTGATAAATGAGATGAATCAAGCATTAGTTCCATGGTACGTTGGATTAATACATGAAGAGATAAGGGTCAGGTCATCAAGATTGATGTTGCAACACACACATAACACAAGAATGATGTCATGGAAAAATACTAGGCTAGGAAAGGACAAATCAGAGTAGGTGTATGTTCTCTTCAGCAGGTCAACTTGTTCCATCTCTACCTGGAACGGATCGAGTGTCAGGGCTGGGACTAGGGCTGGGACTAGGACTAGGACTGGGACTAGGACTGGGACTGGGACTAGGGCTGGGACTAGGGCTGGGACTAGGGCTGGGACTAGGGCTGGGACTAGGGCTGGGACTAGGGCTGGGACTAGGGCTGGGACTAGGGCTGGGACTAGGACTGGGACTAGGGCTGGGACTAGGACTGGGACTAGGGCTGGGACTAGGGCTGGGACTAGGACTGGGACTAGGACTGGGACTAGGGCTGGGACTAGGGCTGGGACTAGGGCTGGGACTAGGGCTGGGACTAGGGCTGGGACTAGGACTGGGACTAGGGCTGGGACTAGGGCTGGGACTAGGGCTGGGACTGGGACTGGGACTAGGGCTGGGACTAGGGCTGGGACTAGGGCTGGGACTAGGACTGGGACTAGGGCTGGGACTGGGACTAGGGCTGGGACTAGGGCTGGGACTGGGACTAGGGCTGGGACTAGGGCTGGGACTAGGGCTGGGACTGGGACTAGGGCTGGGACTAGGGCTGGGACTGGGACTAGGGCTGGGACTAGGGCTGGGACTGGGACTAGGGCTGGGACTGGGACTAGGGCTGGGACTAGGGCTGGGACTAGGGCTGGGACTAGGACTGGGACTAGGGCTGGGACTAGGACTAGGGCTGGGACTAGGACTGGGACTGGGACTGGGACTAGGACTGGGACTAGGGCTGGGACTGGGACTAGGGCTGGGACTAGGGCTGGGACTAGGACTAGGACTGGGACTAGGGCTGGGACTGGGACTGGGACTAGGACTGGGACTAGGGCTGGGACTGGGACTAGGACTGGGACTAGGGCTGGGACTAGGACTGGGACTAGGCCTGGGACTAGGGCTGGGACTAGGGCTGGGACTGGGACTAGGGCTGGGACTAGGGCTGGGACTGGGACTGGGACTAGGGCTGGGACTAGGACTGGGACTGGGACTAGGACTGGGACTAGGGCTGGGACTGGGACTGGGACTGGGACTGGGACTAGGGCTGGGACTAGGGCTGGGACTGGGACTAGGACTGGGACTAGGGCTGGGACTAGGGCTGGGACTAGGACTGGGACTGGGACTGGGACTAGGGCTGGGACTGGGACTAGGGCTGGGACTAGGGCTGGGACTGGGACTAGGACTAGGGCTGGGACTAGGGCTGGGACTGGGACTGGGACTAGGGCTGGGACTAGGGCTGGGACTGGGACTAGGACTGGGACTGGGACTGGGACTGGGACTGGGACTAGGACTGGGACTGGGACTGGGACTGGAACTGGGACTAGGACTGGGACTGGGACTGGGACTAGGACTGGGACTAGGGCTGGGACTAGGACTGGGACTAGGGCTGGGACTGGGACTAGGGCTGGGACTAGGACTGGGACTAAGGCTGGGACTAGGGCTGGGACTAAGACCGGCCTAAAACACCAAGAGAGGAGAGCCAAGTCTAAACCAAGCTCCTCCCCAACCACATAGCCAATCACAATCACTGTTTACCGTAAATGCTTTGTTTGACTGTTTGAATGGATCAATTTCTGGAGGGTTGGTTACAGATGAACAGCTTGCTGACTGTGATTTTCTTCGCCAAAAGTGGTCCTTGTACAAGCCTAGAATTTTGACATAGAAATAAATAGCTAAAAGTAAGAAGTAGTTTCTCTTCTCCTTCAAATAAACGAACACGTTTTCACATCATACAAGTCCTCTCCCCGCGTTTTCCCCCTCAGGGATTCCATGGCCAAAAACTCCTCCGTTATCTCAAAATTGTCATTAATCCCTCTGATAAAAATGACAAGCTGAGGGTGTCCTTTATGTCATTACTTTCGTCCAGTGCCAAGGAATATAATGTAAATGACTCCGCTTTTTTGTTTAGCTTGCTAGCTAAGTCTTCGTCAACACGGGGAGTCACTGTCCTGCGTGATGAGGTCATTTGTTCAAATGTGTTCTTGCTCTCAGGACACCAGATCCCTGCTGTCTCCACCATGCACTCTCTGAGAAACCCCCCTTACCTGCTGTCTCCACCATGCACTCTCTGAGAAACCCCCCTTACCTGCTGTCTCTACCATGCAGTCTCTGAGAAACCCCCCTTACCTGCTGTCTCTACCATGCAGTCTGAGAAACCCCCCTTACCTGCTGTCTCTACCATGCAGTATGAGAAACCCCCCTTACCTGCTGTCTCTACCATGCAGTCTGAGAAACCCCCCTTACCTGCTGTCTCTACCATGCAGTATGAGAAACCCCCCTTACCTGCTGTCTCTACCATGCAGTCTCTGAGAAACCCCCCTTACCTGCTGTCTCCACCATGCACTCTCTGAGAAACCCCCCTTACCTGCTGTCTCCACCATGCACTCTCTGAGAAACCCCCCTTACCTGCTGTCTCCACCATGCACTCTGAGAAACCCCCCTTACCTGCTGTCTCTACCATGCACTCTCTGAAACCCCCCTTACCTGCTGTCTCCACCATGCACTCTCTGAAACCCCCCTTACCTGCTGTCTCCACCATGCACTCTCTGAGAAACTCCTTCTGAGAAAGGCTTGCTGGTCTTTGCTAATTTGAATGCCAGCAAATAAGTTGCCTTCGTGCTTGATTCTTGGATGGCAGTTTGTCGGATGAAGGTGTTTTGCTGAGCCTGAGACTAGCTGCCAACCTCCGTTCTGGCGGTGACTGCTTGTTAGCGTCATTAGCATGTTTGGTGGAAAAGTGACGGCTGATGTTGTATTCCTTTAAAACCGCAACGGTTTCTTGGCAAATAAGACATACAGCCTTTGACCGGACTTCAGTGAAAAAGTATTTAGTTGCCCATTCCTTATTAAACACTCGGCACTCACTGTCG
Source organism: Argentina silus (assembly GCF_951799395.1). Lineage (NCBI taxonomy): Eukaryota > Metazoa > Chordata > Actinopteri > Argentiniformes > Argentinidae > Argentina > Argentina silus. Next base: position 22,909,339 of record NC_139662.1, read on the forward strand.
ACTTTTCTTTTCTTTGGCCCACTCATCGTTGCAGACGGGTTCAGAACAGCAGTAATAACAGCAGTATAATAGCAGTAATAACAGAGTAGCCCGGGCTCCGCAAAATCAACTCAATGTATCACTGCCCCTTAGTGCGCCACCTGGTGGAACGCCAGGCATTACAGGACAAGGTCAAATGAATGCAGTTTAGTAATTTAATTAATATTCAACCCTCAAATCTGTACCAATCTTCGGCGGGTCGGATTAAAAAGACAAACGATGTGGCCGTAGTTTGCCCACCCCTGCCATCGGACTTTCAAATAAATAATTTATTGGAAAATAAATAAACTTGTGTTGTATTTTCTTCTGGTACATACAATTAAAAGCTCTCATTTTCACCGAAGGGGCTAAATGCGTTCAAATTCTATTTTAGAATAGAATATGACTCATAGACTCCAAGTGTTCTTCCAGTATTGTGACGTTTAAGGTTAGGGTATAAAAGCAGCTCGTCTTGTGATTTGTATCAGTCGGCCTCGCAAATATTATATACGGACATCCATCAGAACCAGACTGATTTCTCTATTCCGCTGGCGCATCTCTCCAGGTGAGTTGGCCTCGTATGGCTGGTTGTTCTGGGCTGCATTTGAACTCAAATGGGCCTAAAAGCTCCATCACCACCATGTGTTATAATGAACCAGCTGGCAATATCCAGTCAATGCCAGTAGCGGACTGGCCATCTGGAGCACCGGGAGAAGTCCCGGTGGGCCGGTCGGTCTGTGGGCTTCGCGCAGCCCCCCCTTTTAAAACCAGATATATTAGCAACTGGTCAGGTTAGCCACGTGACTTGCACCAGTACACATGTCTCATCAAAATACATCATATTTGATAACAATAATAATAAAAAAAAGAAGAAAAAAAAAGAGCTATAGTCCTATTTACTAGTCTCCTATGGAGATTCCAATTCAAACGTGTTTGTCTCCAGACATCTTCGTTGTCATGGTATTTGATTATGACGTAGAACTGTATGATAATGATCTGCGTTCTACAGATCAGGGTTCAGACCGACTGAACGACTCGCATCCGACATCCAAATGGATGCAATTACCGTAAGTACCCCAATAATACTGACCAGCTCCTCCATAATGTTGTAGAAATTCCATTTGTTAATGCTTGAGCCCTACTCTATTTTGACCTGACTATTTTGTCTAGGCTGGACAACTTGGTGCGTCAAACCAACCCTCATTTCCCCCGTGTGGTCCACCACACGAGGCCCACTGGACAGGAAGTGAACATACGGGTACGCAGTAAGCAACACGAGCTACAACTAGGCTTGTTTGTTTTACTTGATGTTCTCCAACTTCTCCTGTGTACAAGTGAAAGAAACAAGCCTATATTCTCTCTCTTCTACCAGGATGGAGTAATGGTAACAACTATCACAACCATTACCACTATCATTATAATTATCCACCTGGCTCGGCCCCTCCCCCTGGATACCAGGCCCCTCCCCCTGGACACCAGGCCCCTCCCCCTGGACACCAGGCTCCTCCCTCTGGATACCAGGGCCCTCCCTTTGGACACCCGGCCTATGGTGTCTCTCAGGACCAGCACTTTGGCTCCTCCTCCTCAGGAAACATCTGGCCAGTCAGGGAGCAAGGTTTGACCTCACCGTTACATGCTATTCAGACCAGAGCCGTAGAAGAGGCTTCTGACCACCAGATACTTATGGAGCAATTCAACTAGTTCTCCTCTAACTGTTTCTCTGCATGGCTTATTCATTCTCTGTCCTCAGGAGGCCAGCCGTCAACCATGCAGGGCCCGGCCTCATCCGTGCAGAGCCCGGCCTCATCCATGCAGGGCCCGGCCTCATTCTTGCAGGGCCCGGCCTCATTCTTGCAGGGCCCGGCCTCATCCATGCAGGGCCCGGTTTCATTCTTGCAGAGCCCGGCCTCATCCGTGCAGGGCCCGGCCTCATCCATGCAGGGCCTGGCCTCATCCATGCAGACCTCACCCTCAGTCACAGTGACTCGGTTGATGGGAGCCCTCCCATCACTTCCAGGCCAGCCTCTCACACAGTAAGGGTTCATTTAACAACACTAATCACAGTTTAGTGCAGCATAGTTCTGGCAAAACTAGGCACAACTGTATTCACTTTGTTTATACTCATAAAGGATATTCAGTGTTAAAATGTACGAACTGTACCTTTGCAGTGATGGCAACAGAGCACTAATGGTGTTAGTGGAGCGTAAAATGTGTTGTCAGAGTTTTAAAGATCAAAGGAAATAATGAATTAACAAAGTAATGTATAACTGTGTTGTTGTTTTAAACCTGATGTGGGTTTCTCTCCTGCAGAGAGGAGTCAGAGGAGTGTCTGATGGGATACCTGCTGTTGCAGTTAATGACCACCTTCAACACTGTGAGTGGCTTCAAATGCCTGACACCCACTTAACACAACCACTATGATGACATTACACATTTCAGTCTTCATGTGTGTTCAATTCGGTGCACATTTGCAGCTCACACATGGTTTTCATCTATGTATTTTACTCACTTTACAATCATTTGTGAATTATAATTTTTCTTGACTCTACTAAATTTTTTGTGCTGCTTGGGACAATCCACAGTTATTCCCCCTGGTGAAGGCTTCTCATCCCAAGACCCCATCACCACCCCCGCTGGCTCCTTCACCTACGACCCCACTACCAGCCCCGCTGGCTCCTTCACCTACGACCCCACTACCAGCCCCGCTGGCTCCTTCACCTACGACCCCACTACCAGCCCCGCTGGCTCCTTCACCTACGACCCCACTACCAGCCCCGCTGGCTTCTCCACCTACGACCCCACTACCAGCCCCGCTGGCTCCTTCACCTACGACCCCACTACCAGCCCCGCTGGCTCCTTCACCTACGACCCCACTACCAGCCCCGCTGGCTTCTCCACCTACGACCCCACTACCACCCTCACTGGCTCCTTCACCTACGACCCCACTACCAGCCCCGCTGGCTTCTCCACTTACGACCCCACTACCAGCCCCGCTGGCTTCTCCACCTACGACCCCACTACCACCCTCACTGGCTTTGACCTTTAAGACCCCACCACCACCCCCACTGACTTCGACCTTTAAGACCCCACCACCACCCCCACTGGCTTCGACCTTTAACACCCCACCACCACCCTCACTGGCTTTGACCTTTAAGACCCCACTACCAGCCCCGCTGGCTTCTCCACCTACGACCCCACCACCACCCTCACTGGCTTCGACCTTTAAGACCCCACCACCACCCCCATTGGCTTCGACCTCTTTGACCCCACCACTGGCTACTCCACCTACGACCCCACCACCACCCCCACTGGCTTCGACCTTTAAGACGCCACCACCACCCCCACTGGCTTCGACCTTTAAGACCCCACCACCACCCCCACTGGCTTCGACCCCACCACCACCCCCACCACCACCCCCACTGGCTTCGACCATTAAGACCCTACCACCACCCCCACTGGCTTCGACCTTTAAGACCCCACCACCACCCCCACTGGCTTCAACCTCTTTGACCCCACCACCACCCCCACTGGCTTCGACCTTTAAGACCTCACCACCACCCCCACTGGCTTCGACCTCTTTGACCCCACCTCTGGCTACTCCACCTACGACCCCACCACCACCCCAGCTGGCTACTCCACCTACAACCCCACCACCACCCCCACTGGCTTCAACCTTTAAGACCCCACCACCACCCCCACTGGCTTCGACCTCTTTGACCCCACCACTGGCTACTCCACCTACGACCCCATCACCACCCCAGCTGGCTACTCCACCTACGACCCCACCACTGGCTACTCCACCTACGACCCCACCACCACCCCCGCTGGCTTCGACCTTTAAGACCCCACCACCACCCCCGCTGGCTTCGACCTTTAAGACCCCACCACTGGCTACTCCACCTACGACCCCACCACCACACCCGCTGGCTTCGACCTTTAAGACCCCACCACCACCCCCACTGGCTTTGACCTTTAAGACCCCACCACCACCCCTACTGGCTACGACCTTTAAGACCCCACCACTACACCCGCTGGCTTCAACCTTTAAGACCCCACCACCACCCCCGCTGGCTTCGACCTCTAAGACCCCATTCCCACCTCCGCTGGCTTCGACCTTTAAGACCCCACCACCACCCCCGCTGGCTTCGACCTTTAAGACCCCACCACCACCCCTACTGGCTTCAACCTCTTTGACCCCACCACTGGCTACTCCCCCTACGACCCCACCACCACCCCTACTGGCTACGACCTTTAAGACCCCACCACCACCCCCACTGGCTTCAACCTCTTTGACCCCACCACTGGCTACTCCACCTACGACCCCACCACCACCCCCGCTGGCTTCGACCTTTAAGACCCCACCACCACCCCCGCTGGCTTCGACCTTTAAGACCCCACCACTGGCTACTCCACCTACGACCCCACCACCACACCCGCTGGCTTCGACCTTTAAGACCCCACCACCACCCCCACTGGCTTCGACCTTTAAGACCCCACCACCACCCCCACTGGCTTCGACCTTTAAGACCCCACCACCACCCCCACTGGCTTCGACCTTTAAGACCCCACCACCACCCCCACTGGCTTCGACCTCTTTGATCCCACCACCGGCTACTCCACCTACGACCCCACCACCAGCCCAACTGGTTTCACCACCTATGACCCCACCACCACCCCCACTGGCTTCTCCACCTATGACCCCACCACCAGCACCGCTGGCTTTGACCTCTATGACCCCACCACTGGCTTCTCCCCATATGACCCCACCATCTCAGACCACCCCACCCTCTGAGCCCCTCCTGAATGCCCCCTCGCAGACTGCCGCCTCCTCCCAGACTGCCACCTCCTCCCAGACTGCAGGCTCCTCCTCCTCCCAGACTAGAGGCTCCTCCCAGACTGTGCCGCCCTCAGAGCCGATCCGTTTCGTTCCTCTGATTGACGTGCGTCTCCTCCAGGGGGTGAGTAGACATTCAGTGGGTCCAGATTGTTCAAGAGCAGCATACCATCATGTTGTCCTTTTACCTGTGTTATAACAATGTAGTATATCCTAGAATAATGTTGCATTGTTGTCAGTTAATGTAATGATATACATTTTGTATACATGATTCCTACCAGACCGCTGGCTCCTCCCAGACTTCTGGCTCCTCCCAGACCGGAGGCTCCTCCTCCTACCATACTACTGGCTCCTCCCAGACCGCTGGCTCCTCCCAGGCTGGAGGCTCCTCCTCCTACCATACTGCTGGCTCCTCCCAGGCTGGAGGCTCCTCCTCCTACCATACTGCTGGCTCCTACCATACTGCTGGCTCCTCCCAGGCTGGAGGCTCCTCCTCCTACCATACTGCTGGCTCCTCCCAGGCTGGAGGCTCCTCCTCCTACCATACTGCTGGCTCCTCCCAGGCTGGAGGCTCCTCCTTCTACCATACTGCTGGCTCCTCCCAGACTGGAGGCTCCTCCTCCTACCATACTGCTGGCTCCTCCCAGACTGGACACTCCTTACAGACTGCTGGCTCCTCCCAGACTGGACACTCCTACCATACTGCTGGCACCTCCCAGACTGGACACTCCTTACAGACTGCTGGCTCCTCCCAGACTGGACACTCCTACCATACTGCTGGCACCTCCCAGACTGGACACTCCTTACAGACTGCTGGCTCCTCCCAGACTGGACACTCCTTACAGACTGCTGGCTCCTCCCAGACTGGACACTCCTTACAGACTGCTGGCACCTCCCAGACTGGACACTCCTTACAGACTGCTCACTCCTCCCAGACTGGACACTCCTACCATACTGCTGGCTCCTCCCAGACTGGACACTCCTTACAGACTGCTGGCTCCTCCCAGACTGGACACTCCTTACAGACTGCTGGCTCCTCCCAGACGGTGCCGCCCTCAGAGCCGATCCGTTTCGTTCCTCTGATTGACGTGCGTCTCCTCCGGGGGGTGAGTAGACATTCAGAGGATCAAGAGCAGCATACCATCATGTTGTCCTTTTACCTGTGTTATAACAATGTAATTACCCTGTAATAATGCTGCATTATTGTCACTTGTTAATGTAATGATATATAGCATGAATAACACGAACCACTAAAACCCATCATTATGCAATAACAAAGTACTTGATAATACCTCTACCTAGTTATATCATGTTAATACAATGTTGCTTCTGGTGTTTTTATAGTTACTACACTGTACTACACACTATACTTCACATAGGGTGGACTATCTATTTAAATAGTGACCCAGTTGGTTTCTGACAATGACAGAGATGTCCTCTTTACAGACCAGCGGTCCACCACCAGATCTCAGCTTCTACGGCCGCAGGAAAGGTGACTTGTTTTAGCCTATGAATTGGCGGGAGCGTGAACTCATGTTAAGTTGACAGTGAGACTCGCTTGACTCATACAGTCAGCTAACCATGGTCTTGTTTGTGGGGTTTGACCTTTTTTGGCCACAGATGTCAGATGTCGATACGTTGATGCTCTTGGAGGAACACCTTCCACCCTCTCAGCCGCTGCTCTGCAGGAGATGTTTGCCCCGCTGGCCCCCATGGACGTGCCCCTCCACGCCCCTCCTATGCTGGATGAGGGCGACCCAGACGCCGAGGAGGACGCCTTGGAGGAAGACTGCCAGAACGAGGCAGCGAGCGGAATAGAACTTGTTCTCCCAACAGTAAATCCAGACGTGAGGCAGGGTTGGCTGAGCCGACTGTTCGGATGGAAGCTGGAAGTTTCCCTACCCGACAGTCTCTACAAACCAGTAAGAACCAGATCTACTTTATTAGTAGTGTGGGGGCGGGAGACTGTTAAGAGTTCTGGTTTGATAGAGAGGATTACTTACTGAATACAGTACACAAAACCAGTGTGAGGACTGATTTCACCATGGGGATGCACAAGTTAATTAAACGTGAATCTCACTCATCTCATCTTCTGCCTCAGTACGTCTTTGATAAGGAGTTCTGATTCCTAATGGTTCAACTGTGTTACTGATAGTTGTTTCTTATTGTTGTTTCCTCTTTTTCCAGAAGAAGCCTGCTCCACCTCCTCCCATGGCGAGGCCTGGGTGGCAGGGCGACTCCTGTCTCTACTAATGGAGCCACCGCAGGAGGTATTCACTTTCTCAAAGCTTTAACATCACACTTCTCCTACTTCTTAAGCTTTAGAACATAACAGCCTCTGAGTATCCACAGTAACATAGCTATGCTTTCTAATGGTTTCACTGAGTATTTAATTATTCTTTCTTGTTTCTTGTTTCTATTACAGAACAAGGCCTCACTACCACCATCGCCTACATTGATGATGAGGCCGAGATGGTCTGACCAGATATTTCACAAACACAGCATTAAAAAAAGTCATGCAATTCTACCTGATCTGTGTTCACCTACTCTGTAGCAGTATTAGAGAAGGTCTTTAGGGAAAACAAGTCCTGTTATCATGAGGTGGGGGTGTAACTGATCTGGTAACAAAGTGACTGGGGAAAATGACACAGGCCAAGATGGTCGATCCATTTATTTGTTCAACAGAATGGGGCAAAACAGTCCTAAACACTGAAGCTGATCAGCAGTTGTACAGTGTGAAGGTTGAATACGGCAGCCATGTAGATTCAGTCACTGAGTAGCTTTACTCTGTGTTTCTCACTGCTTGCATGGGTTTCTAAGGTGTGGTAACCACAGTACATGGGTTTCTAAGGTGTGGTAACCACAGTACATGGGTTTCTAAGGTGTGGTAACCACAGTACATGGGTTTCTAAGGTGTGGCAACCACAGTACATGGGTTTCTAAGGTGTGGTAACCACAGTACATGGGTTTCTAAGGTGTGGCAACCACAGTACATGGGTTTCTAAGGTGTGGCAACCACAGTACATGGGTTTCTAAGGTGTGGCAACCACAGTACATGGGTTTCTAATGTGTGGTAACCACAGTACATGGGTTTCTAAGGTGTGGTAACCACAGTACATGGGTTTCTAAGGTGTGGTAACTACAGTACTCATGACTGTATCTTCAACCACACTCTCTGATTTGTTTGCATCACTCTTAGACACTCCGTTAGAGGGAGCAGCCATTGTCATTTCTCAGTCATAGTAGCCCCTCTTCTATCCCCTCTTCTGTCCCCTCTTCTGTCCCCTCTTCTGTCCCCTCTTCTATCCCCTCTTCTATCCCCTCTTCTACCCCCTCTTCTGTCCCCTCTTCTACCCCCTCTTCTGTCCCCTCTTCTGTCCCCTCTTCTACCCCCTCTTCTACCCCCTCTTCTACCCCCTCTTCTGTCCCCTCTTCTGTCCCCTCTTCTATCCCCTCTTCTATCCCCTCTTCTACCCCCTCTTCTGTCCCCTCTTCTGTCCCCTCTTCTACCCCCTCTTCTATCCCCTCTTCTACCCCCTCTTCTATCCCCTCTTCTATCCCCTCTTCTACCCCCTCTTCTATCCCCTCTTCTATGTCTCGCTATTTACAATGTCGACCACGGACGATGCCTACTGAACCGAGGAGGGCAAACCTGTGCCCAGATGCTGGTTGGCTGCACCTCTCTGGCTCCTGTGCCAATGTTGTTGCTATTTCCGGAAATATACACACTTCAATCCTTCTGCATCAGCGGTTTCACCTCATCAACCTTCGAAAATGTGCATGAAAGCAGTGATGGATTCACAGCTTAGAGTCAAGAATCTCTAAAGGTCTGTTGCATTTCGAAGGCTCTTCCCTCTGATACAGACGAGAAGGGCAGCGGAGAGGTTGCTGTGATACATGGATAACAGTGTTGATGGTAGTAGTCACAATGGAGGGTATATATATATGTCATTTAGCTGACGCTTTTATCCAAAGCAACTTACATTGCAGTGAGTGTATACATTTCAGTATATATGGTCCTAGCGGGAATCAAACCCACAACCTAAGTGCTGTTCGCACCATGCTCTACCAACTGAGCCACAGAGGACCACAGGGTATGACTGATGACACGACTGATGGGGGTTCTTCAGGGTGGTGACAGGTTCGACACCCAGCTCCAGTGGTGGTGGTGGTGCCTGAGGAATCATCCAGATTAACACGTTAACGCCTGCACCACAACACCGGGATCTCTCCTACTGCACTGACCGCTACAGCCCCAACAGACAACTAGAGACCATCTCTCCTCTTCAGATGATCAGTGAGCTGTTAGGGATGAAGGATTGCATTGTGGTCTCACCTCCGTCTCCTTGCTGGGAGTGAAGCTGTAGTTACGGAGGACCTCCACTATGGCCAGCTTGATGAGCTGGACAGCGAATCTAACCTGGGAAGTTGATTTGAGTAAAGAGAAGCTGGTTAGGGCTTTCTAGAGAAGGTTAGAGTTAGATATAGCAGAGTAGAGACTGTTAAAGTAAATGGGACGACTGTAGATAAGAGTAGAGTGTAGTCATTGAAGTAATTGAAACTCACATCGGAACCGTGAAAAAAACATTGGGCCGAATCGCAGCAGCCTTCAACACTCGATCACAGATCAGCAATAGTACCTGTCTTTAAACACTAGGGGGAGACACATTTCAAAGAAAAGCAAAAACCACCTGTTATGAAACATGACGGGTGATAAAAATCAAGTTTCGCTTTGGAAAAAGATTTGTGTACAGTCCATTATATGTGCCCTATTCAGTCAGGGTAATTAGGATTTTAGAATAATTACAAACCCTTAAAACACTAATAATACATTGAAAGGATTCAAATATTATTTCCAGAGGTAAATTAAATATCATTTGTGGTTCCGTATATTTACTATTTCTAAATGCTTTAACAAGGTTAAAGTGGGCGCTTTTATTTTGAAGAAAATGTCACTGACAAACACCCACGACAGGAGGCGGAGTTCCACTGTTCCACTGTGGTTATCTCCAGCTGAAGAACAGTCCGAGGAGAAGGTGAAGTTCGTGGAAGAGTGAAAACACTTTGAGCAAGATGGGCTACCTTCCTTACTTCTCTGCAGAGACGTGGACTTTGATAGCAATAGTACTTGCTCTCATCCTGCTGTAAGTACATTTATAAAATAAACGCTAAACTCTGCTACTATTTTGAATAACAATGTGTTGACAATGTGAATGAAGTCCAGAACAAGTCCAGACTTGTGCAACTTCATCCCCACTTCCGATTCTATGGAAGTGACTTTACTGAGTGTTACATGAGACAGTATTAATCATTTAATTTAGTCAAGAATGATCAAGTCAGTGGCCTAAATGGGAATTAGTGATGGTAACTGATTCCCTCGATATTACCATGTAATGTGTGTAATAGGTTATTACCATATTACCCATTAATGGATGCCTGACGACGACACCCTTCCATGTATAAGTGAGAGATCCCACAAACAGGTATGGGTCCAGAGTAAATAGGACCAGAGGCTGATAGTAATAAGATAGTAATAAGATAGTAATACTTTATTTGGCACAGTATCTAATGTTAACACAGGAAGGGCACAGTAATGTTAATCAAATCAAAAAAAATATTAAATAGGGCTTAATGGGGGCACAGAAGAAAACTAGGACAAGCAAGGGGCCAAACAGGGGTGAAGTGATCCAAGACAAACTACTAGGCCTCCTCGGGGCATGCAGCCAACACAGCAAACAAATCAAGAATAAGGGGAAAACAAATCAAACTTAGGAATCAAAACCTTATCAAATCAAAACCACAATAACACTTAAGGTAAACAAAACACAGCACACAAAGGCCCAAAACCTACAGAGACCAATAAGCCTGACTCACCCTGCCGTGCCATGCCCAAATTATGCTCGCCAGGCCGTTAATAATTAAGTTAACTAAAGATATTATGTAATACGGCACAAACAAAAATGTGGGAAAAACAGAGGCAAATTAATTAGTTGCTTCTTCCTGTTGTACAATATACACAAAGTTTAGCCTAAATATAAACATATTTGATGTAATTAATAATCAAGTAAGGTTAAATTAAATGCAATTATAGTAAATCTTAACACAGTTGCAGCTAATACCTGTTGTTGTTTTACAGCTGCCCAAGATCTCTGCCCAACAAACACTCAAACAGGACTTGATACAAAACACAAGGCCCAAGCTTCCTGTAGTGGAGTATTCAAATACATTCTATTTAAATACAACATATTGAATGAAGATGAAAATACAGCGTTACAGCAAATGTTCAAATCACAATTCCAGGTACTATCTTTTGTCGTTGTTGCTCCGGCAACAAACACCTAAATCAAGCTTGGTGCAAAGGAAGGCCGAAGCCTTGTCCTCACCTATTTATACCCTCCCCTGCTCCTCAGGGTCCTAGAGGCAAAGGGCTACATCACTATGAATGATGAATGGCAAGCCTATGTGCTGTAATACAGAAGAAGAAGACGACAACGACTAGTCCACAGAGATGCAAACAGAGATGTAGATAATAATACCTTAATACACACCTTTGGACGGTGTCAGTAAAGATTGCAGGGTCGGTATTTCGGAAGGATTTACAGGAATACACCTGTTTGTTTTTCAAGGGAAAATCCAATCATGAAACAAACAAACGGTTGAGATGGCAGCAATAAGACCAGAGAGAGCATCACGGTTAACATGTGACATGAGATCTTGGCCTTCAGCTTAGATCGTAGGCCTATTAATCGGTGTTTATTCCAATAATTCTGTTTAGTAGGATTTAATTAATTGTATAAAAGCGTAGGTTTTGCTATAACACGCTTGTCCCTTTGATGCTCTTAGTGTTTACCCTGCAGTGAACATATTGTCAGGTGTGTATCAGGTTCAATCCATGTGGAAACACGTACACATTCCTCCACACGGAGATTAGGATATGTGACCTAACCTGTACAACCTACTCTGTAAGGTATGGATATGCACCCTACGGATTCTTCAAGAAACTTGGCATCCCTGGACCAAAACCTTTACCCTTCATTGGGACGTTTTTAGAGTACAGAAAGGTGAGATGTTGCTGTAGAATGAACATTCAATTACACCATAAGACAGTCAAACAGACCAGAACACAATCTGATGGTTCCTCTCTCCTCTTGCAGGGTGTCCATATATTTGACACAGAGTGCTTCCAGAAGTATGGTAGTGTGTGGGGGTAGGTATGAGTGTGTGGTTGTGTGCTCTGTGTGAGTGTTAACTATCATATTCAGGTGCTGCTGTGTGTTTGATGCTGATGTTGTTTTCTGGTTGTGTCAGCTTCTTTGATGGCAGGCAGCCTATACTGGGTGTGATGGACACCGCTATGATCAAAACCATCCTGGTGAAGGAATGCTACTCTGTCTTTACCAACAGACGGGTAAGCTGAAAAGCCAACTCTGACATAATCTGGAACCCCTTATTCACCCTAAAAGCTCATATAGTAGAACCCAAAACCCTGATGTAGAACCTCACCCTGGTCTTTAGCATCTAAACTCACCCTCAGGTCTGTACAACCATTGTTATATTCAAGGGCTCTTTGATATAATGCTTTACAGTGAACCCAAATAAAGTGTGTGTGTGTGTGTGTGTGTGTCTGTGTGTGTGTGTCTGTGTGTCTGTGTGTGTCTGTGTCTGTCTGTGTGTGTGTGTGTGTGTGTGTGTGTGTGTGTGTGTGTGTGTGTGGTGTGTGTGTGTGTGTGTGTGTGTGTGTGTGTGTGTGTGAGTGATCAGGACATTGGGCTGAATGGGCCGTTGTCTGATGCTGTGTCCGTCATTGAAGATGAAGATTGGAAGAGGATCCGCAGTGTTCTCTCTCCCTCCTTCACCAGTGGACGACTTAAAGAGGTAGAAGTTGTGGAGACACACACACACACACACACACACACACACACACAACACACACACACACACACACACACACACACACACACACACACACACACACACACAGGCCTTAATCCAAACCAAACCCCAGCCCTTTTTTGCGATGTTTTTGGCCAGATGTTCGTCTTGATGAAACATCACTCCAGCAACCTGTTGAAGGTCCTGCAGAAGAAAGCAGATCAGGACGAGGTCCTGGAAGTTAAAGAGTGAGTTTGATTGATTGATCCTGTGTTACAGTGTGTATTTGGGACACGTGTGCAATGCTTGTGTTTGTGCAGTACGTGACTGTGTGTGTGTGTGTGTGTGTGTGTGTGTGTGTGTGTGTGTGTGTGTGTGTGTGTGTGTGTGTGTGTGTGTGTGTAGACTGTTTGGACCCTACAGTATGGACGTTGTCACTAGCACTGCGTTCAGCGTGGATATTGATTCCATTAACCACCCCAGTGATCCATTTGTTGCCAACATCAAGAAAATGGTCAAATTCAGCTTCTTCAACCCGCTCCTGATCCTCGTTGGTAAGCTATGCAGCACACTTTTCAAACGTGTGTTGCGTCTTCATGTTCTTTTTGGGTTGTGTATTGCTGTAAAAAATAAAATCGTAAAATAATGGTACAGTACCAGTCAAAAGTTTGGACACAAACTTGCCAAGAGTGTGCAAAGCTGTCATCAAAGCAAAAGGTGGCTACTTTGAAGAATCTAAAATATAAAACATATTCTGGTTTGTTTAACACTTTTTTTTGTTTACTACATAATTCAGTAAAAAAAAAAGAAAGAAAAACCATTGAATGAGAAGGTGTGACCAAACTTTTGACCTGTACAACAACGTGTATCTGGCATCTGAACTGGGATTATAGGAGAAAAAGTGTGTTCAGCCTCGTTTGAGTACGACTGAATAACTGTGTCTTTCTCTCACTCTCTCTCTCGTTCCCCAGTGCTGTTCCCGGTTTTGGGTCCGCTCCTCGACAAGTTTCAGTTCTCTTTTTTCCCGACAGACGTCATGGACTTCTTTTATGGCTTCCTGAAACAGGTCAAAGCAGACAGAAGCAAGAACGATCACAATGTGAGTCTCACTGTGAAGCCACACTGCAAGCAAACCATTTTCCTTAAGTGAGCGTTATTTTTAGTACGATGGATCGGTGTATGTCTTCAAAGTGTATGTGTTCAAAGTGGCATACACATGGGTGATGGGTTTATATGGGTAAAGAGCCTGTCCTCCGATTTCTACCTCCACCAGCCTCCCCTGGTGTAAAGTGACATACACACAGTGAGCTGGATCTGGTGTGTGATTTGGTCTTGCAGAACCGAGTGGACTTCATGCAGCTGATGGTGGACTCCCAGATCCCAAACAAGAGCAAAGCAGAGGACACCTCACAGAAAGGTAAAGGGGGAAGAGAAGGGAGGAGGAGAATTAGATCTGAGATTGCGGTTGAGTTTCTCTCTGAAGTGGTCAGGTTGTGGTTAAGCTGTGCTGTGGTTGTGTGGCAGGGCTGACGGACCACGAGATCCTGTCCCAGGCCATGATCTTTATCTTTGCCGGTTATGAGACAAGTAGCAGCACCCTGTGCTTCCTGGCATACAATCTGGCAACCCACCCTGACATCCAGGCAGCCGTGCAGGAGGAGATTGACAGCACCTTCCCTGATCAGGTGACCTCAGCATGACCTCAGCACACTGCACTGATCTCATTGGCTCCCTCTCTCTTTGTGCCCTGATATCATTGGCTATCTCTCTTTGTGCCCTGATCTCATTGGCTCTCTCTCTTTGTGCCCTGATATCATTGGCTCCATCCCTCTGCCTCTCCAGGCCTTGGGTACAGCTGCTAGAGTGCTCGGCCAATGAGGTTGTTTTGTCCCACCATGCAGGCTCCGCTGACCTATGAGGGGCTGCTGCAGATGGAGTATCTGGACATGGTGATCAATGAGTCTCAGCGCCTGTATCCCATCGCCAACCGGCTTGAGAGAATCGCCAAGTCGACCGTGGAGCTGCACGGTGTGACCATCCCCAAGGGAACCTGCGTGATGGTCCCCGTCTACACCCTCCACCGTGACCCAGCGCTCTGGCCCGATCCTGATGCCTTCAAACCTGAGAGGTGCGAACCACCAGGCTAAGATCGCATTACTCTACTTCACCCTACTCTCCTCTGCTCTGATCCACAGTCCTCCCATTTACTTTAACACGTCTCTACTCTGCTATATCTAACTCTAACCTTCTCTAGAAAGCCCTAACCAGCTTCTCTTTACTCAAATCAACTTCCCAGGTTCAGTAAAGAAAACAAAGATAACACCGACCCCTACGCCTATCTGCCGTTCGGGGTGGGCCCCAGGAACTGTATTGGCATGCGATTCGCTGTCCTGCTCATCAAGCTGGCCATAGTGGAGGTCCTCCGTAACTACAGCTTCATTCCCAGCAAGGAGACTGAGGTGAGACCACAATGCAATCCTTCATCCCTAACAGCTCACTGATCATCTGAAGAGGAGAGATGGTCTCTTGTTGTCTGTTGGGGCTGTAGCGGTCAGTGCAGTAGGAGAGATCCCAGGTGTTGTGGTGCATTTATCTCAGCAGGCTTTTTATTTGAGAGAAATGGTGGTTCCTGCTAACTGCAGGAACAATCTACAGAAAAAATGTCAGTTGGATGTTCTGGTGCCGCTTGGGCAATTTAGGGTATTAATTGAGGACCTCCTTGGAGAAGGAGGTGATTGTTTCTCCTAATATATAGTGGTTTTATATGATGTACTGATTTCTGTATTGAACTGTGTTGTATTTGTTATGTGTTTTGTTATTGTGCGAATATTGTGGACGGGGTGCACCAGCAAAAGAGAGCATGGTCTCAGTGTGTTTCCCCTGTAGAAATAAAGGTTAAGTAAATGTGTTAATGTGTTAAACTGGATGATTCCTCAGGCACCTCCATTGCAGCTGGGTCTCGATGCCTTCACCACCCCGAAGAACCCCATCAAGCTGAAGCTGGTCCCCCGCGCTGCAGCCAGCAGCCAGGACTGAGCAGGGAGGGGAGGGGCAGAGGCTCAGAGAGCTGTTAGTCTGTATGCCCCCAGCCTCTCCAACAGCCTCCCAGAGGATCTGAGGCAGGCCAAAACGCTCGACATTTTATTAAACTAAACATCTTAAAACACCTTTTTATCCTTGCTTTTACTTGGTCTTATTGTTTTAGTCTTCCAGTTCTTTTAGCTCATTCTTTTTACTACATTTACATTGACCTTGACCTTGACCTTGCATTAGTCAACTTGCATTAATCTCTCTGTTTTAATTTTGTTTTGATTTATTTCCCCCTGTAAAGCACCTTGTATTGCATCCATGTACAATGTGCTGTATAAATAATGTTTGATTTAGATTAAGCAGAACTAGAGCACAGCTCTCTCTCTCCCAGATTAGGTGACTCTGTCAGGACCCTCTTGATCTTAACATGTTTTTACTGTGTGTGTGTGTGTGTGTGTGTGTGTGTGTGTGTGTGTGTGTGTGTGTGTGTGTGTGTGTGTGTGTGTGTGTGTGTGTGTGGCTGAATATAATTAACTGAAACACGAAAAGACAAATTACACATTTTCCGAAGCTGGATCAATGGAAACATCCTCTTCTCTTTTAGGAGTGTAAGCTAATCTTCTGTAGGTATTGAGTGTGTACAGAGTGTAAACTAATCTTCTGTAGGTATCTGTACAGGTCTGTACAGGGTAAAGTACTTTTTCAGTGTGCACATAGGGGAGGTTAGGTGTGGCTCACTGAAAATGACCACATTTGACCTCTAATTAGATTATCATTAAACATATCTCTTGCCTTCTGGAAACTTGCCTGTCAGGTTACTGCTCCCAGACTTCAGACTTCAGCAAGCTGAACCTGGCAACGAGGCATCAGTCACACAGACACACACACC
>NC_139662.1:22928481-22932315 GCF_951799395.1 Argentina silus
GTGTAGCTTCCAGTGAGACTTGTGAGAGTTGTTCAGTCTATCAAAAGGGCATTTAGAAGGGAAGGCATTCAGAACATGGAACCATTTGAGAGACAGGATTGTAATACAGGCCTGAGGACTTCTCGCCAAGGCTACTAAGCTTTATTTCTGGATGCTATGAAAATGCCTTCGGAGAAAGAGAGGGATTGTGACATCCTTCAGAGAAAGAGAGGGATTGTGACATCCTTTGAGTCAGTGAGACTGTGGAACTCCAAGGCCCCTTTGGACTGGCCTTGGAAACACCTTGTAACATTCTTAAAACCATCCTCCTTCCCTGGAAGTTGTTTCTTTTCAAAAACAGATCTTTTCTCTTCATTAGGAAGACAGGGACAGTGTTGATGTTGAGCTGAGGTATTTAAGGTATACCCAGACACTTGGCTACAGAAGAGTGCTTCCTGATTAAGAGGCCTGCTGTCTGTGTGTGTGTACATACCTTGAAGGCATTCTCTTTGATTTACTTTGGACAATATGTCTTTACCCATAAATGTTTATGCTGTTCTCTTGAGATTTACGAGGAAAAAAAAATAGCATTTAGTTAATTTACCATTTAGACTCTCAGACATCCTGTCCTGAACAGTGCTCTGTGATCTTACTGTGGCCTGAGTGTAGCTTTGCATCATGATTTACTTTGTAATGGCTTTGGGTCAAAGTGAAAAAAATAAACTACAGTCTACATTTACATGATTCTACATCTACATCGTGTCCAGGTTGAATTGTTTTCTAACAGTAATCCAAACATGACTTTTTCCTGTTGAGGGTGAGGCTTCACAAAGTGCTGTGGCGACACACAGGTCATTTGGTGAGGTAATCCGCTGCCTGTACAGGATTACTCCTTTATCCTGTCTAAGATTGCTTTCTTGTGTGGCACAGAAAAATCACTAAACAACAAAGGCAGTTTGCTACAGTGCTTGGCTTTTCTGACCTCGACCAAGACAGCTTAGGGTCAATCTCTAACATTGTACTCTTACAGAACTTGTGTGTTCAGGTCAGTTGAGGGCAGTTGAGGGCAGTTGAGGGCAGTTGAGGGCAGTTGAGGGGCATGTTGTTCAGTTTGACAGGACTGGCCACTCAGTGCAGAGGAGGTCCTCTCACTCCAACTCCACACTGGCACCCCTGGGACCCAGTGTCTTGGCACTTCCTTCAAACAGAGCATCATGGGGGGGGGGGGGATGGAGCAGACAGCCACACATCCATGTGAAAATGTTGATGTGGAGTATTCAATTCTAGTAGGTGGTGTAAGATGGTGCTGTTTTGATAACTCAATAGAGGGGAGCTGAATGATGTGAGGAAATTCTGAGTAGTAGACTCAATGAAACAAAGTCAAATGTACTCTACCTGAGAGCTTCAAATGACTCAGGAACAATGTGCAGAACGCAGGGAAATATTACAATGAAGTGATCAATACTACATTAATCCTCTGGCTGCTTTGGAACATAACATGACCCTTGACTTTCTGCAGTTAATAAAAAATGTGTGTCAAGAGCTACCGGTATAGGCCTTACACAAGCATCACACTTTTACTTTTATGGGGAAAACAAGTGCAGATTTACAACGACTTGTAGATTAAGAGAGTGCCTCAGATGCCTCCGCTCCAAGTTTTAGGACGCATACGGGAGCCCCTCGTACACCTGAGAGAGAGAGAGAGAGAGAGAGAGAGAGAGAGAGAGAGAGAGAGAGTGAGAGAGAGAGAGAGAGAGAGAGAGAGAGAGAGTGAGAGAGAGAGAGAGAGAGAGAGAGAGGAGAGAGAGAGAGAGAGAGAGAGAGAGAGTGCCCATTTCCATTCTCCTCGGATCACAACCACTCCAGGTCTATTCAGCTGTGTCTCTGTCCCAGTGACACGGTAAAGATTTACGATGATGATAAATTCTCTCACCCTACATGAGGGATCATTGCATGTCTCTTGTGTGGGGAGGAAATCTTTGTTTATTGTTATCTTCATATATGTTCAAGAGCGTCAGCCTAATTGTCTTGACTGATCATACGAACAATCCACTTCTGGTTTGAGATCTACATTTTAAACAACCTGTGTGAAATAAAACGCCTAGCCTGGCAGCAGCACCCACTAGCCCGGCCGTGTCTGGGATAACAATGGCCGCCTCCTCCGTCCTCCCCCTTTGGGCAGTGGTTTTACAGCGTCAGCCCGCTGTAATTGGGTTGAAGTGTGTCTTGAAAAGGATGAAAATGCCGGAGATGTTGTGCTTCTTCTGGGCTTGTTTATAAACACATGTAAATGATGTTGACTGAGATGCTCCCTGGAGCACATCACCTCCCGCGCCGCCACGTGTTCATGCTAATTAGTTTTATGATTCATGCTTTCCTTTGTTTTGGCAGTGGCCCACGTGTGTTTTGGTTTCATTTGAACCATTCTGGATGCAGAAAAGAGACAAAGAAGATGAAATTGGGGGAGATAATATGGTGGCTGCTCTGGGACTAACGAGGGAGGGGAGAGGGACAGCTTAGGTATTGATGGGGCCGGGCGCTCTGTTGTCTGAGATCCTCAGGAACCGGTAATAGATTCTTCTCATGTTCTGTCCCCATCAGTCAAGTCATCTGTGAAAGCCAGCATTCAACATTGTTTTGTCAAGATGAGAAAAACTGGTTTGTGTGTGTGTCTGTGTGTGTCTGTGTGTGTCTGTGTGTGTCTGTGCGTGTGCGTGCGTGCGTGTGTGTGTGCGTGCGTGCGTGTGTGCGTGCGTGTGTGTGTGTGCATGTAGCTAGGTGTCCAGCTGGTTGATATTTCTGACTCACCAGCCAAACGCCCACACACAGCAGTGTTGTGTTTGTTTGTTTGTTTTAGTGAACACTGAGACAAGAAATCAGGTGCCAACCAGGAATAACAACTACAGTTGGAGGCAGAGGCATTCATTAACTTGTTGATGCTCTGGTGGACATTGTCTATGAAGTCCTCTCTAAAGCCGTGAGAAAGACCTGGAATTACATAACAGACATAAAGTCAGAAACAAGAAAGACAGACAGAGAGACAGACACGAAGACACACACACACACACACACACACACACACACACACACACACACACACACACACAATGCCCGCGGGCTGTGAGTGCGGCTGTGTTCAGCAATCTCTCTGCCTCATTGGGTGGTTAAGTGGTGTGTGTAAGTGTGTGTGTTTCTGTTCCCTGTGCCCCCTCAGTGTCATTTCTGCCTGTCCAAACAGCAGCCATTCTCTGAACACAGTCAGGCCAGCAGAGTACAGTCCATTACCCTCCTCCCTGGAACGCCACTGCCCACTCTCTGCCCCCGTCCACTAATGATCCTCACCCCATCTCTGCTGGCCAAAAACACATTGATTTTGTTAAGACTCCTCTCACTGAAACACTCTCAACTCTCACTGAAATACTCTCAACTCTCACTGAAACACTCACCTCTCACTGAAACACTCACCTCTCACTGAAACACTCACCTCTCACTGAAACACCCTCACCTCTCACTGTAACACCCTCACCTCTCACTGAAACACCCTCACCTCTCACTGAAACACTCACCTCTCACTGAAACACTCTCAACTCTCACTGAAACACTCTCAACTCTCACTGAAACACTCACCTCTCACTGAAACACCCCCAACTCTCACTAAAAACACTCACCTCTCACTAAAACCCTCTCACCGCTCAAAACCGTTGGGAAGCATTACTATATAGTGTGTAGAATCATTTTTTGTAGCCTGGGTCAGGTGTTTGTGCGTGTGTTGTGTGTGTCTGTGTGTCTGTGTGTGTGTGTGGGGTGGGTGGGGTGGGTCTCTTGAACAGGGACAGACAGCCCTGGGCGCTAGGT
>NC_139662.1:22945015-22947515 GCF_951799395.1 Argentina silus
TAACAGCTCTCTTCTTCTTCTGTTGGGAATCCAACAGTAACAGCTCTCTTCTTCTTCTGTGGGGAATCCAACAGTAACAGCTCTTCTTCTTCTGTTGAATCCCCAAATGTGCCTCATGAAATGTGCCAAAATTCACAGTGAATAAAAGTTGCTAGTTAGAATTAATCGGAACGGAATTACAGTGGAGCGAAATGGAATGAAATCTTTGAGTTTAAGTTTAGGTTAGTTTATAGAGTGCAGTTCTCAATCTTATTAAAATAACATAACACAAAGACAGTCACACTAGTTACCATTATGGTGAAATCAATCAGTTTCAAATATCATAAGATGTGTGTGTCAATAGAAAATGATTTATATTCCTGTCTTTCTCAGCTAAAACCTGTGATTTGCTGGTTTTGGCAAACATGCAATTTATCCGACCCTTAGTGGAAAGCGGGGTTAGGGTGAGGCTTGGTGGGGTTAGGGTGAGGCTTGGTGGGGTTAGGGTGAGGCTTGGTGGGGTTAGGGTGAGGCTTGGTGCAGTTGAGTTCAAGGTCAAATAGAGCATTCATGGATAGGAAGCTGTGAGTCTGAGTTGTTTATGTCTTTGTTGGGTTTAGACGGTGTTAGTATGTGAAGCTAGCTGTCAGAACAATAGCCCCAAATACTCTTCAATATCAAAACAAAAACAAAACAGTCCCCCACAAATGATGACAACACGTCTGCTTAGCATTCATCACCCGTGAGTTTGATTTATGTCTGCTGCTTTTCATTCATGGCTGCGTGATTGTGATTCATAAAGCAGTGTTTGTGTTTGTGCAAAAGCAGGTCGGAGCGTTAAACAGAATACTATCCATCCTCATTAGGATGCTGTGAAGTTCACTCGTTTGCTGCCAGAGGAAGCTTGGCTTTCTTTCATATCCTCTCAATTGTATTAGCCCCAACCATCACACACACACACACACACACGCACACGCACACGCACACGCACACGCACACGCACACGCACACGCACACACACACACACACACACACACACACACACACACACACACACACACACACACACACACACACACACACACACACACACACTACCATAGCACAGTGCACAGGGATAGGGAGAGCAGATGAATCACCTCACAAATGCACACAGGAAACGGCTGCTTTTAACCGAAACAATGATTTTATTTGATTTCCCACGGGCAACAGCATGATACGACAAATCAAACACTCTAATAGCTTTTTGGGAACTTCACCCACACAGTCACTCAAATGGAATTCATTTCCAGACAATTGAAAGAATATGTAGAGAAAGGATCCAATAGAGGATCCAGTAGAGGCCAGAGCCCTGACACACTGGTCTACACACACACACACACACACACACACACACACACACACACACACACACACACACACAGACACACACACACAGACACACACACACACACACACACACACAGACACACACACAGACACACACACACACACGCACACACACGCACACACACACACAGACACACACACACACACACACACACACACACACACACACACACACACACACACACACACACACACACACACACACTTTCTCCTATTCTATCTTTAAATCCTCAGACAAATGAGATTTTGACAGTGTGTGTTCAGGGGAGACCACCCAGGCTGCTCTGGTCTAACCTGATGAATACCAATGGGCCCTATGGCTGTCTATGTTTGGGCAATAGTGGGAAGACAGATGAGCTGGGATTGTTGGATTACAGTGCTGTGACACACACACACACGCACACACACACACACACACACACACGCACACACACACACATGCACACATGCACACACACACACACACACACACACACACACACACACACACACACACATCCGCACTCTGTAAGTCTGCCATAGATCAACAGTTCTTAAGTGAATCATCCATATCTTGTTTGTTCATATATCACCCTGATCTGAGTATAAAGGGATATTGTTGCTCTCACCTCCAGATGACCTTCCGTGGTTACCGTGGAGACTCCACTTTCATTATGGGAGTTACTATCGCTGCCTGTCAGTCATGGGCTTCTCTTGATAAGTAAGAGACAGAAGAGAGATATGCTCTGTACATCAAAGATGCTCACTGGGTGAAATCAATCAGGCTTTGACAACCTCATGGCTTTGCCTTGCATTGTGTGCCCCAGATGCATTTGTTACACACACCCACACACACGTACACACACGCACGCACGCACGCACGCATGCACACACACACACACAGACCCCCTGCTATTGGGTGCATAGTGTATCTAAAACCATTAATTAGATAGAAACTTGCCATTCAACACATGAAAGCGGACTCTCAAAGCACATTCAACTTTTCATCGTTCTGTATTCCCCCAGGAAGCTTTCAGTCAACTGCTTTCTCAAAGGTCTTATCTACAGTACAATGCTGTGCTACTGTGTTACCAGAATACCTGTGATTGCTACGGCCTAGTTTACCCTGTGTGACTATAAATACAAGAATGGG
>NC_139662.1:22957515-22972515 GCF_951799395.1 Argentina silus
GGTCTTTCTACAGCACCAGTAAGGTAAAGTGGTCCGTGACAGAGCTTTGACGAACGGCTTTAAAGTGAGCTGGCGAGCCGCAAGACAACCCACAAGATTTACCTTGCGCTGTGGTATAAAAATGTCACTCTCTCTCCGTACAGAACAATAAAGTGTCACTTGATTTGGCTACCTCATAAAAAGCCCATGTGATGTACGGTTGCTTGGCAGGTATTTTACAGGGTCTTTTAACGAAGTGAGGGAGGACAGGGCCGGCCCGGCCCGGCTGGCCCCTCCTCCTCTCTGATGGCGCTGTGTGAGGACCACGGGGTTGCGTTCAGCATCGCCACTGGACCTGCTGGTTTATGGTAATGCTTCTTGTAAGGGGCACAGTCTCGGTCACACAACACAGGTGTGTGTGTGTGTGTGTGTGTGTGTGTGTGTGTGTGTGTGTCGTGCATGTGTCAGATATTATGCAGTTGCACTGAAGCCCCTTTGGCATTCACAAGGCCTGTATTATGCATGAACCCTGTCTTTACAAGTGATTGCGCTACCTTTACGAGTTAGCAGTCGTAGCGTCCTGTATTAGGTTATATTGCAGTCGTATGTCCCCGTCCCCGGCTCTCTCTCCCGCTGTCTGGACGTCCTTGAATGCATCACTGTCGACCGCCCGCCTGCTGACACCTGATTTATGACTGTTCCATAGGGTTTGTCGTTACCGCTCTCAGAAGGGACGCGTGATGGAACTACATGTGTCAAAGAGGCAACGGCCAACGTTCTGGAACATTCTTTGAGCGGAATTGTATTATGACAAGCTTTTCGCTCAGGATTCTTTAGAGTAAGTTCACGCCTCACGTCCTGCGAGAGAGATGTGTGTCCCCGTGGCCGTGGTCGTGTGTCGTAGGAGGGCACGGCTGCAGGGGGCCTCTGCTCCCAGGCCCTGCGTACACCTTCTACCTCTGCTCCCAGGCCCTGCGTACACCTTCTACCTCTGCTCCCAGGCCCTGAGTACACCTTCTACCTCCGCTCCCAGGCCCTGCGTACACCTTCTACCTCTGCTCCCAGGCCCTGCGTACACCTTCTACCTCCGCTCCCAGGCCCTGCGTACACCTTCTACCTCTGCTCCCAGGCCCTGCGTACACCTTCTACCTCCGCTCCCAGGCCCTGCATACACCTTCTACCTCCGCTCCCAGGCCCTGCGTACACCTTCTACCTCTGCTCCCAGGCCCTGCGTACACCTTCTACCTCTGCTCCCAGGCCCTGCGTACACCTTCTACCTCTGCTCCCAGGCCCTGCGTACACCTTCTACTGGCCTCGCCTCACCAACGTTCCCTCAGACATACCTCTGATACCCCATCCTGAGGGAATTCTCCTCAAAGCTTTGTGCTCTCCGCTACGGAATACCGTAATCACAAAACAACTGCCCTCATCCTCCTCCGTGGGACGATGATGCAGGACAGTGTAATGGAGTAAGTAACTTTAATTTGTTTTGGCAACGGTGTGATGAATCGAACCTCTCTTTTACTGCCTCTCCCTTCTGCCCTTAAAATATTCAACAGACAGTTATTCAGTTTCCTTAGCTGTTGCCGCGCCATGCATCATCCCCCGAGCGCCAGGCATTAGAACAAGAGGACAACCTACAGCTCTAAAAATACAGCTGCATCTATCAGTCTGCAGCTCTGCCTTTAATAAACGGAACCCTGGGGTTATTACAGTGTAATTATCACAGTCAGACCCCCGCAGGGAGAGAGGGCATTGGTGATATTTACACAAGGTGTCACACACATGTACACACGCACACACACACACACACACACACACACACACACACACACACACACACACACACATGGGCACGGGCACACTCACACAGACACATACAGACATACAGACACACACACACATCGACTCATACACACACATCGACTCATACACACACACACACACACACACACACACACACACACACACACACACACACACACACACACACACACAGCTCTCACTTTGG
Organism: Argentina silus; assembly: GCF_951799395.1. Classification (NCBI taxonomy): domain Eukaryota; kingdom Metazoa; phylum Chordata; class Actinopteri; order Argentiniformes; family Argentinidae; genus Argentina; species Argentina silus. The sequence continues at coordinate 22,959,506 of NC_139662.1, forward strand.
TTCTGACAGAGGGTCTATGAGTGAGTAAGTAGATGGTGAAGCTTGGTTAAGGGACCACATTGACTTTGGTGATGCAATTTCAGGAAGAAAATGGGCCCTTGCAAATGGAGGAAAACATTTCTCAGTGGAGTTGCAATGTGTGTGTGTGTGTGTGTGTGTGTGTGTGTGTGTGTGTGTGTGTGTGTGTGCGCGCGTGCGCGTGCGTGTGCGTGTGCATGTGTGTGTGTGTACAGAGGCCTGCGGTAAGAATTTGGTGAGATTTTATGCATAGGTCTGTTGTCGGGGGAGAGTTGAATCTCGGTGACTCAGGTAAAGGTAAACTCTATTACCCTGAATTTGTTTTGTTGTGTGCAGTCTGGCCCAGAGCCCCTCCCTCTCATTACTGTTATCGTGTCCAGGTGACATTCTGAAGGTGAACAACTCCTCCAACTCATTCAAAATACAGATTGGAACAACTACTCTGTCGCTGTCACTCGTTGGTCAGGATGTCTCTCGTTTTGACAGGTCATTGTCTCTTCCTTGTGATTGGCTAGCCCAGCCCGGCTCCACGGGCCCAGCTGAGGCTCTGCAAGGCGAGGAGAACACAGCAACCAAATCTCCTTAAATATTCAACACCTCGCCAAGCCTTGTGCCAGGGAGGGTCGGATGGTGTCACCACCACACGCTCCCTCCCTCCCTCCCTCCCTCCCTCCCTCCCTCCCTCCCTCCCTCTCTCCCTCCTTCCCTCCCTCCCTCTCTCCCTCCTTCCCTCCCTCCTTCCCTCCCTCCCTCCCTCCCTCCCTCCCTCCTTCCCTCCCTCCCTCCCTCCCTCCCTCCCTCTCTCCCTCCCTACGTCACCGCCCAGACACAGACATAATGGAGCGTTAGATGACTCAGTGATACCCCGGGTGAATGTGCTATTTCTATTCATCCCTCCTCTGTAAGGACTGGTGAAGTGTAATCAGCACTGATGGTAACTGGTAACCCGAGCCTCTGGTAAACGGTCCCCACTTGGACCCATTCACCGGTGTTTCCGACAGGTCCAAAGGCCCGGCATTACTATTTAACCACAGAACTTTGCGTGCCTTTGTACATCGTCACAAGGTTCTGTGGCACATAAGAGGGTGAATGTGGTGTAACTGATCCATCAAAACCAAGATGGCCGCCTGCTTTTGGGAATCAGATGATCCGACCATCTCAGTTGCAGCGGTCGGCTCAGGCCTCGGTCCGGAATTAGGCCGGCTATTATCCGTAACGGGAGAGGCAGGACTGCTCAGAACATCAGGTTTTGTCCTCGATCGCCGAGGACACGAGGCTGGCACTGAACTGGAAGAAGAAGCCCAGACCGAGGTACAAAACCATGCACTTGATTGAGAATCATCGAGGATAAAAACACAAAAAAAGTCTCGAGCTTATTCCCATTGAGGTCCTTTTTCATGACTTTTCAAGTGTGGCATCAATGACAGTGTCCTTCGAAGGGTCTGATCATGCCATCAAATGTTGAATTCAAACCTGAAGCGTCTTTAATGACAAAGGTTCAGAGGTCATGGTATTGCTGATGGCGTGTTTGTTTGATACCTACGGTGTACAGTACCAGTCAAAAGTTTGGACACACCTTCTCATTCAATGGTTTTTCTTTATTTTTTATTATTTTCTACATTGTAGATTAATATTTAAGACATCAAAACTATGGAGGAACACATATGGAATTATGTAGTAAACAAAAAAGTGTTAAACAAACCAGAATATGTTTTAGATTTTAGATTCTTCAAAGTAGCCACCTTTTGCTTTGATGACAGCTTTGCACACTCTTGGCGAGGTGTGTCCAAACTTTTGACTGGTACTGTATATCATTTCTGGATTATATTCTGTATAGATTTTGATGTGTGAACATGTTTGACAGTTGAACATCCATACTTTGAGCATACACAGCACATCGTTGTGAGGTTCTATAGTTGCATCTGAGAAAAACGATCAAAGTCAAGAATTGCTTTGATAAGAAGGATTTCCATGCAACATTTCGCATCTCACGTTGTGTTTGAAGAAAACGGAGGTTCTCCTGAGGGATCTAGAAGACTTTGATGTTCCTGTTATGTTTCTCCTCCAAGGGTGGTCACAAGTTATTTGCCTCCAGAGTACCTGAAACAACAATACACATATAAGTCTGCCTCAAAGTTTGTTTGTTTGTTTGTTTTTCGGACTAGAAGACCCTCCTGCTTAGTGCTCCGAGAAGTGTTAGGTTCATACTGGTTGTTACTTCATGGATTGTAATTTTAAGAGAAGTTCTGCTAATAGTGGAATAGGGCAGCAGAACTTATGATTCATGACTGGCCTGCCTCACTGGTACTGACTATATACATATATATCCCTTGATAAATGCAGCTAATTCACTGCATTTTAATGTATTTAATGGGTTCTTGAGCACTCTGAGAGAACTACATATATTATATATCTGACAGCGAATGGTGTAAAAACACAGTGATCTTAGTCCAGATAGAGGGAAAAGTGGTGAATACACATCATATGATAGATAAATCAGATGGGAGACCACAGAAGCTCTTGTTCATATTGACTATCTCTGATGATTTATGATTAAAATTATTGATTAATTTATTGATTCAAATATGATTTAAATGTATTATGAAATTATTCTGACATCTATGTAGGATCTGTACCCATCTTACAAAATTCTCTCTCCCACTCTCCCTCTCTCTCTCACTCTCTCTCTCTCTCTCTCTCTCTCTCTCTCTCTCTCTCTCTCTTTCTCTCTCTCCACCTCTCTCTCTCTCTCTCTCTCTCTCTCTCTCTCTCTCTCTCTCTTCATATCATGAACAATGACCCCAACACTTTCATCATCCCCATTGTTCTCCCAATACCTAAATGTTGATGCCTGATGTTGCCTCTAAGCTCATCCTGGAATACTGCATAAACCTTCAGGCCAATTCTCGATTACGCAGATCTCTAGATGGGACAGATCAATCAGGCTGTTACTGCCTCGCTGTAATTGATTCCTTATCAGCACCTTATCAGTCCACAGAAGGATGGCATTTGAACTTCTCCCTCCTCCCTCCCCTCTGCCCTCCGCTCAGCTCAGCCCGATGCACGGCTTATCTCCCTCCCTCTCCCTCTCCCTCTCGCTCTGAGCCCCAAGTCCAGGACATGCTTTGCAGGGCATCATGGGTAATATTAAAATCTTCTCATTTGCATGTGGTTTTGCAGCCACAGAAGGCCTGGTCGGTCGCCCCCGTTCAGCCCTTTGAACAGATAAAAACCCCCAAAGGAATCATGGGAGAAAACGTGTTCACTACTCACAAGTGATTTCAGTCGACTTGCTGGAAAGAATGAATCTGGAATGAGGAGAGTGATCGCTATGTCTCTCTATTTCTGCTGCTCGTCTCCACACGAGCTGTCTACTCTCTCAGTCTGTGCCTGCTTCTCTCTGTTTCTCTCTGTTTCTCTGTTTGTCTCTCTCTCTCTCTCTCTCTCTCTCTCTCTCTCTGTCTTTCTCTCTCTCTCTTTTGTGTGAGAGAATGAAGGGAAAGTGAAGTTGAAGACACTCTCACAGTGGGTGAATCTCTCCGCTGTTGCATCTGTTGTAATTATCCTTCCATTTACCCAGAGAGATTACATATTTGTTCATATTTACATGACAGAGACAGACGGACAGACAGACAGACAGACACACACATACACACACACACACACACACACACACACACACACACAACGCAGGAAGATAAAAGAAAAACACAGCATGAGAACCCTCACTAGATGAGAGCGGGAGGTTCAGACTTCTGACTGATGAATAAATAAACACTTGTACTCCCTCTCTTTTGTTCTCTCTCTCTCTCTTTCTCTCACTAACACACACACACACACACGCACACACGTAAACACGTACACACACACACACACACACACACACACACACACACAGACACACACACACAGACACACACACACACACACACACACACACACACACACACAGACACTCTCTCTTTATCTCAGTCTCTCTCCTTCCTGCTCTCTCTCATGGTTATATAAGACTTCTGAAGCCAGTGTTTATGTACACTGGAGAAGAGGTGGCATGATGCAAGTCTCTCTCACTGAGAGAAACAGTTGTTCATTTATAATACTGTGTTTGTTTGTTTGGCTCCTGATTGGAACTTACCATAAGCAGCAGTCAGTGACGACCATAGCCTGGGGTACTGACCCCCACATACAGACCCCCTTCAGACATGCACTGTTATGTCTGACTACTGGTCCGTTGTGGGTTCAGTGTAATACTGTACACTGTAGCTGTGTCCTCTTTGAATGAGGACTTTCCCGTGGGCGTGAAATATGTTCAAAATGAGTTTGATGAAAAGAGGGGAAATTTCCTTTCATGAAAATGTTGTTAAATATAAACACTGATTATGCTTATTATTATTACTGGGCACAGATATGATTCTGCTTCAGCTAAAGCAAATTAAGCAAAGTCATTACTTGCTTAATTAAAAATCCCCTCCCAGCGAACGTGAGACTCTTGAGGAGGAGGTAGATGCAGGAGTTGGGGTAAAGAGACTCTTGAGGAGGAGGTAGATGCAGGAGTTGGGGTAAAGAGACTCTTGAGGAGGAGGTAAATGCAGGAGTTGGGGTAAAGAGACTCTTGAGGAGGAGGTAGATGCAGGAGTTGGGGTAAAGAGACTCTTGAGGAGGAGGTAGCAACGACCTTGATGGACAGAGCAGGACAATGACACACAACGGCTTGCTGCAGTGGCTTGCTAAGTCTCCAGAACATCATGATGAAGTCATATACCTGTACATGTTGACTAGGCTACTCATGGACCAACTAGATGACACTAACACTGAAACACGTCAAAACACTGTGTACAATTTCAGCTGATGAAACACAGGACATGCTGAACATGAAATCACTCCCGATGCACAGGCCCACACATTTTATGATTCGCCGTCCTATTGAGACTCAATATGGAATCACAGCAATGTCTCCCAGAAGCCACTTATTCCCTTAATGTCCTCTAAACACACTTTCTCATTGCAGGTAGAGAGCTGCGACCCCCCCCCCAGGTGATGCGTCTTGCTGCCTTCCACTTATCGTCGGGGAAAGGGAATAATAGAACGGCGGTTCTGCAGGGCTTCTCATCGGGACGCGGAGAGGAAACGACACCTTTAATATCCCGCTCATCTCAGTGGAACAGACGGGCAGGCTCCGCTCGCCACGGCGGCGCCACCGTGAAGGGAAAAGATCCAATTATAGGAGGAGGTTCATTTACGGGAACACAGGACTTAACAACACACACACACACACACACACACACTTCAGACCAGAGTTGTATATATGGAAATATATGGAAAAGACATGTTTGAGGGGGGAGGGGGGGGGGGTGGGAGGGGGGGGTACTGCTCGGCATTCTTTCGCAGTGATTAAATGATTTAATATCCATGGTATCTGGAGCTGGTTGTTCCTGTACAATTACCGGCTTCAATAAATGATAAATGCCAGAGCCTCTTCCTGTCGTCAGGACGTTGATGGCGGCTCAGATAAAGGCCGTTCGCTCCGCTGATCTCAGTGATGAAATGAAAGGCAGCCGCAGACACAGATATTGGAAGGCAACAGAAGAACTAATCCAGTTATGATTACCATCAGGTTAAGAGGGCTGACAGCACCGCAGGCCAAAGACAACAGAACCCCAATCAAAATCAGTCCAGTTGTTATTGGTACGTTATTCTGCCAAAGTGTGTGTGGACGCTGCCCAGCGGGATGGCGTTGTCTGTGTGGGAGCACAGTAACATGGCCAGAGGGGTCCAGAAGATGGGATATTTGTAATAAAAACCGCAATATTTGAACGTCTCTCCTCCTCTTTCTGGACCCGAGCCTCGTACAGCACCCGGGTAGACAAGGACAATCGTCTTCGGTTCCACTCTACTCTGTGTTCTTCTGTCCTGATTCCCTGAGCGTTGTCTTCTCTCTTCTGCTCAACCAGTGAGCTCCCCTCAGACTGATGATGGGGAGTGATTGGAGTGTTTAACAGAGAACAGAACTACTGATCACTCATTAATCGGAACAGTAAACAAAGCTGCTCGCCGTCTGACTGCTCGGTGCTGTGGGTTCTCTGTCCCCCGTCATTCTCCTGTCACACGCTTCATTTGGCCCTCCACGCTGCCGCCGACGCCTTCAGAATCCAGAACAATCCTCTGGAACTTTATTAAACGTGCGTGTCAGAGCTCTCAGTGCACTTTGTTGATTGTTGTTGACTGTTGTTGGTCGAGGAGCAACGTTCCAAGGCGTTTCACTATGTCAGTTACAGCTCTATGAGATGTTCTGTACGTGACACATACAATTTGATTTGATTCGATTTGATTTGATTTCTTTCTGATCACCGGTTGTCTGATAACAGTGATCTACACAAATTCTATTAGAGTTTGTTTCCCCACTAAATAAATGTGAAAAGCGCCCTTTAACATTTTTAATGAAGAAATGTGTCATATATTGTCTAAAAAGCTCTTTTTAATTGATCCAACATTTCACACCAAGCTTGGGTGAATATATCCTGTAGGTTCAGTTTGGGTGAATATGTCCTGTAGGTTCAGTTTGGGTGAATATATCCTGTAGGTTCAGTTTGCTTTGGCTGGATTGCAAGGAAGCAGCAGTGAACTTGTTCCTCTCACCACACACATCAGTGCTTCTCTAAGTGACGGAGTTTTGGTCCAGGAGAACCCAGGTAATTGCTTTGACTCTGCCTTGAATGAAAGAAACAACAATAACATAGTAGTCATTAGCGGAGGACCTTTGTGCTAACGTGCATACTGATGCACTCTCTGTCAGCCTCAGAAACAGAACATGTGAGTTATCAAGGTTAGGGTTAGGGTAACCAAGGTTACCTAGAAGGTCACTGGTGAAGCTTTCTCTTCTATCGATTTTGATCATCATCATCATCTTCATCATCATCATCATCATCATTATCTTCATCATTATCACCATCATTCAGATCATCATCATCATCGTCATCATCATCATCATCATCATCATCGTCGTCATCATCATCATCTTCATCATCATCATCATCATCATCTTCATCATCATCATTCAGATCATCATCCAGATCATCATCATCATCTTCATCATCATCATCATCATCATCATCGTCATCATCTTCATCATCATCATCATCATCATCTTCTTCATCTTCATCATCTTCATCATCATCATCATCATCATCTTCATCATCATCATTCAGATCATCATCCAGATCATCATCATCATCCAGATCTTCATCATCATCATCATATTCATCATCTTGATCATCTTCATCACCACCATCATCATCCTGATCATCATCATCATCACCATAATCATCATCCTGATCATCATCATCATCATCCTCATCATCACCACCATCATCATCCTGATCATCCTCATCATCACCCTACCGTAGTTGTTCCTTCATGTCCCATTAGAGTTTGCATCTTCATCCACGGATGAGAGTCGCTTCAGTACTTCAATGCAAAAGCCTTTCCCAGCCCTTCCACTGTGTTCTCATCCACTGTGTTCTTATCCACTGTGTTCTCATCCACTGTGTTCTTATCCACTGTGTTCTCATCCACTGTGTTCTTATCCACTGTGTTCTCATCCACTGTGTTCTTATCCACTGTGTTCTTATCCACTGTGTTCTTATCCACTGTGTTCTCATCCACTGTGTTCTTATTCAGCACCACTCCACTGTCGTCTAGACAACCACTGGCCTTGTTGTGAGGGGTGTGCCCCATGGCCATGACTCATACTCCCACAATGCACCCCTCCGCCTGCATCCCGTTAGAGGCTGCAATCAGACGCATCACCACCACTCGTCCTCCTGATCCTCCGGAGCCTTCAGCTCAGAGACTGATTGCAGGAACCTTGGGAGGGGAGTGTGGGAAAGGTCAGAGGTCAGAGAGAGATTAAAACTTAGTTTTTTTCTTTCACAGGCAGAACGCTCCTCTTCAGGCCCTTCTCTTCACAGAATCCCCAACTCAGCACAAGACCAAAGCCAGAAGCTCCACTGACACACTTTGAGAATGATTCACTGTCAGAAAAAGCTTTTTTTTCTTTTTTCATGATCACTGCAGACTCTGACTCTGTGCATACTGAAGTAGACTCTGACTCTGTGCATACTGAAGTAGACTCTGACTCTGTGCATACTGAAGTAGACTCTGACTCTGTGCATACTGAAGTAGACTCTGACTCTGTGCATACTGAAGTAGACTCTGACTCTGTGCATACTGAAGTTGCAACGTGCCATCATTAGCGTGCGGCAGCCATTGAACACATCTTGTGCTCCACACGATTATTTCAGCGTTCATTTTGGGGATGACAGTTGCCCTTCCTGTCATTAACCGAAGAGAAACTCATTTTCCCAGCAGAGACAACAGGTTTAATGCTGTTTTCCTAATAGCTAAGCCATGCCTGATTACTTCCAACTGAAGTGCTTTGGTGCTGTGTATGGAAGAGAGGGCGTTATTTACAAGACAGAAATGACTGTGAGATGCACCCGGCGTCCCCTGACCTACTTCTGACACCTCACTCATCTGTGGAAGCACACCTTCAGGCCGGAGAAGGATTTGTCATTTCAATCCATAGCCCATCTCACCCTGTCTCATCTCACCCTGTCTCATCTCACCCTGTCTCATCTCACCCTGTCTCATCTCACCCTGTCTCATCTCACCCTGTCTCATCTCACCCTGTCTCATCTCACCCTGTCTCATCTCACCCTCTCATCTCACCCTGTCTCATCTCACCCTGTCTCATCTCACCCTGTCTCATCTCACCCTCTCATCTCACCCTGTCTCATCTCACCCTGTCTCATCTCACCCTGTCTCATCTCACCCTGTCTCATCTCACCCTGTCTCATCTCACCCTGTCTCATCTCACCCTGTCTCATCTCACCCTGTCTCATCTCACCCTGTCTCATCTCCACTAATCTTCCACCTAATGATACCTGTCAGACCATACACTCTATCTCATCACCTCCCTCCCTCTCTCTCTCTATCTGACTCTCACACACTCACACACACACACACACACACACACATATACTCACACACGCACACACACACATATACTCACACACGCGCACACACACACACACACACACACACACACACACACACATACATATACTCACACATGCACACACACACACACACACACACACACACACACACACACACACACACACACACATACATATACTCATACATGCACACACACCCACACACACACATACACACATACACATGCACACACACACACACACATACACACACACACACACACACACACACTCACACACACACACACACACACACACACACACACACACACACACACACACACACACACACACACACTCTAAATAATGGCCTGCAAACATCCCAGACATGACAAACCTGTAGTTCATATTTACCAGCAGACAGATGCTTTTATCACCAGTGAGTGCATTGTTGTGGGAGCATTTCCCCCTGACTGACATGGGAAAATTAGACCTGACATTGTTCAATATTTGATAAAGGCGGTGCTTGGCTGGCGGACGGGAGTTTAATAGCAACTAGAACCCAGCGGCTGGATAAAAGACGTGGAGGGGCGCTGCACCACTGCTTCCTGCCGCTGTAAGTCACCTGAAGAGCTGTCATTTGCCTTTATGGCCCATGTCCATTTGTCGTCTGGTTTCATTAATGTTGAATAAGGCTTTATTCACTTTGGGGAGTGTGTTTTATGTTGTCTCCCGTACGCTCACATTCAGACACACCGGCTGAGTACCTATTGCTCATTTTTACTGCCAACCGGTGACATATATTTCCTAAACTACTTGCCGAACTACTTTTGCAACAGATGTTGAGCACTTGTTCCGGATATTGGGCAGCCATTGTGTTCTGTCCATTCACCAGAGCTGGTGTTCACCAGGGTGGAGTGGTGCAGGCGGGGACGGGGAAATAATGACCCCTCAGGAAAGAGTCTGTAGTCTGTAAACCTTGCAGGTTTGTAGTCCTCCCTCATTCTGTTAGCCACCCACACATGTTAGCGTGACCCGCGCTATTCACTCACACTATTACATTACTGTTACATTACTGTTACATTACTGTTACATTACTGTTACATTACTATTACATTACTGTTACATTACTGTTACATTACTATTACATTACTGTTACATTACTGTTACATTACTATTACATTACTGTTACATTACTGTTACATTACTGTTACATTACTGTTACATTACTATTACATTACTGTTACATTACTGTTACATTACTGTTACATTACTATTACATTACTGTTACATTACTATTACATTACTGTTACATTACTATTACATTACTATTACATTACTGTTACATTACTATTACATTACTGTTACATTACTATTACATTACTGTTACATTACTATTACATTACTATTACATTACTGTTACATTACTATTACATTACTGTTACATTACTATTACATTACTATTACATTACTATTACATTACTGTTACATTACTATTACATTACTATTACATTACTGTTACATTACTATTACATTACTGTTACATTACTATTACATTACTATTACATTACTGTTACATTACTATTACATTACTGTTACATTACTATTACATTACTGGTACATTACTATTACATTACTATTACATTACTGTTACATTACTATTACATTACTATTACATTAGCCTCTGGGCCTTTTGGTTTTTGTTGTTGCTCGATGCTCAATCTACAGCGTGTCTGACACCTTGGTGACCAGGGACTGAACACTGGGCCCGGCGCTGGTGGTCCAGATCTGCAGCAGGCTCTGTGTTGTATTGCCTGCTGCTGTTTGTTTGCTAACTTGCCTGTTATTTGTCATTGTTGTGTGTGTACGTCCATGCTGGGTGTGTGGGGCGGCTGATATCTGTACTTTTAACTTTAACATGTTTTATTTTCAGCCCCTTTTCCCTCAAGAGGTTTCTCTGCCTCTTGCCAGGTCGCCATTGTAAATAGTAATTTGTTCTTAATGACTTGCCCGGTTAAATAAAGGTTAAATATTATTTTCTTTTTCTTTTCTTTTTTTACCTCTGCCCCCCCCCCTCCCCCCCCCCCCCTCCTCACTGAAGGAAGGCCAGTGGAGTCCTGGTAAATGTAACAACGTTCAACTCCCATTCAAATACATTTTTTACAACATGAACACTCAGGCTGAATACATGCATGTATGATAGACCTCAGGCACTGGATACTGGAGGCTGTATAGAAGTCAGGGGAGGTGACCAGATTCAAGATTCTTTATTTGTGACGTGCATACAAGTATAGAGGTACAACAACTAAACACACACACACACACACACACACACACACACACACACACCTAGACACACACACACACACACACACACACACACTCCTAGACATACACACACACACACACACACACACACACACACACACACACTCCTAGACACACACACTCCGAGACACACACACTCCTAGACACACACACACACTCCTAGACACACACACACACACACACTCCTAGACACACACACTCCTAGACACACACACTCCTAGACACACACACACACACACACACACACACACACACACACTCCTCGACACAAAAGACCCACAGTCGCTGCATCTGTAATGAACAGTCACAAATAAGCAAAAGCCACCCCAGATAATTAAAAGTGTTTTATGGTAATCAGAGTTCACATGGACAGCTTGCAGCCAAAAATAAACAAACACAAACAAATAAACAAACTATTATCCAGGGACCCGATATTACATTTGATTATACGACTTGTGTTGAATACCCGAGACATCTGCTCTGAATTTGGTATTTGACAAGCTGTGTCTCTTTTAGGACTCCATTGCCAAAACATCATTAAGGGAATAACATTGTAACCCTTTTGTCCGTGTGTGTGTCCTTGGGGTGACTTTGAGAGCAGGTGCAGTGTTGCAGGAGCGTGTTTCTGATGCAGTATCCTTCCTTTGTCTTTAGGAGGCGTTGGGAGGTCTGAGGGAGGCGTTGTGTCCCGACGGACTGCAGCGATTGTGGGGTTGTGTATAAGTCAACGGAGATACAACCGCCGCAGAGAGTGTTGAGAACACACACACACACACACACACGCACACACACACACACACACGCACGCACGCACGCGCACGCACGCACGCACGCACGCACGCACGCACACACACACACACACACACACACACACACACACACACACACACACGTATAATGAGTTGTGGTTTTCACCTGAGAGGATATCCATCATACATGTATGATGGAAACATACTGTACTGACATACTGTACACACACACACACACACACACACACACACACACACACACACACACACACACACACACACACGCAGTGAGGGAACAAATACAGGCAGGGTCATTATTTTCAAGGTCACACACACCTCACTCTCATTCAGCCTCATGTCCCTGGATCCTCCCTCCTCTACTCCCCTCCCCTCTCCTCTCCTCCCCTCCCCTCCCCTTTACACAGAAACACAGAAAACCGACCCAGTTTCTGCTCCTGACAGTCAGCTGGGGGGTGTGTGTGTGGGGGGGGGGGGGGGGGGGGGGCTTGGGAAGTTCCATGCTGGTGTTGGGGTTTTTAGGGTGAGAGTAGGATCAGGCGGGGACTGGGAGACAGGTTCAGTGTTCAGTGAGAGGGATCAGGTTTAGCAGCGACAGTGCTTGAGTACGTAGGTGTGAGATGGGAGTATCTGTCTCTGTGTCTGGAGCTCCTCCCGCCCGGCCGTGTCCTGCCTGACAGGCTGTAATTGCATGCTGTGTAGAAGGCTGTGCTGCACGGCTCCGCCTGGAATAGCCTCCTACCTTATCACTGGGAGCTGCTGACTAAACTACACAACTAGAGCAACAATCAAAGGGATGTGCCCTACTGGCCTGCTGTTCTCCCCACCGGGACTGTGTGCGTGCGTGCGTGCGTGCGTGCGTGCGTGCGTGCGTGCGTGCGTGCGTGCGTGCGTGCGTGCG
>NC_139662.1:22977515-22985015 GCF_951799395.1 Argentina silus
TCATTCCTCAACCCACCTCCTCCCCCTCCTCCCTCCTCCCTGTCTGCGGATGACTTTGTCACCTACTTTGAAAAGAAGGTTGATGACATTAGCAGCTCTTTCTCTCTACCTCTCGCCAACGCTGCTACCTCTCCTCCCAAACCCACTGCGCTACACTCAGTCTCTGGTTTATCAGCTTTTCCCCCCTCTCCCCTGATGATGTTTTAAAACTGGTCACATCCAAATGGGCAACCACCTGCCCCCTCGAACCTATCCCCTCCCCCTTTCTCCAATCCATCTCCAAAGACCTCCTTCCATTCCTTACCACCATAATCAATTCCTCTCTATCCACAGGATCTGTCCTAGCTGCCTTTAAGACAGCCTTTTCCCAGAACTTTAGAATCATACTTCTGTGATTCTAAAGTTCCATCTTATCAATGAAAGGTCCAAAAGTTGTTTGATGTATGGAATTTAGGGAAGCACCTGCTAGGTCAAGCCACATACAAACACCTTCTAAAAGTGCGTTTTTCATCAGCAACCTTTTTTCTGAACTTCTGAAAGTGACATTTTGTTTTTTTTAGCTCCTCTGCAAGATAAATCAAGTTGGCTGATCTGCGTTTAGACTATCGCCACAACATAAACCTGTAAAACATTATTCAAAATACAACGACATCTAAAGCCTACCAGTGAAATCAACCTACGCTGTTGTCAATAGAAATTAAATAATCATATAGCTGAAAAATGGAGGTCAATTTGCAGTGTAGAAATATCATAATTAAGGTCCTTCTGCTTACAAAAACAATGGCCAGCAGCCAAATGTAGTGGCCGACCCCTGTTTTACAGTGTTCCCAAACATGATTAATATCAGCAGTGGCAAGAACATTGATATGGACAGGGTGAGACTTATTATGGACAGGGTGAGACTTGCATCTTATTAGCACACACGGTGAGCATGTGGAGGGCACCTAGCAAAACATGTTCCACTGGTCCTAGCATATGGTCATAACCATGATGTCACTGGTCCTAGCATATGGTCATAACCATGATGTCACTGGTCCTAGCATATGGTCATAACCATGATGTCACTGGTCCTAGCATATGTCCCGGTGTCATAACCATGATGTCACTGGATAGGAATCTCACTTGGAAGACGTCTTCCTCCCTGTGTGGATGTGGTCTCTCTCCAGCTGTCTGTGTGCGGTCACGGTCGTGTGGTTGGCTAGCACAGTGGTGTGATGGTTTACCGGACTACGGTCAGACATGGCTGAGGTCACTCAGGTCGGGCAAGGCTTATGGATTATGTTCCACCCCAGGACTCACACATGTTGATGCCTGGGAGGAACAAAAATATGCACTGTCATGTTACAGGGACAGGGATTTACACTCCAGGGGTGACAATGAATGAGTCATATTATTATGATTTGACGAAGATGATGATGATGATGATGATGATGATGATGATGATGATGAGCATAATGATAATGATGATGATGATGATGATGATGATAGTTATCTGTTTGAAGGTGAGAAGGTACTGTCTGGGTGGGATATGGGTTTGAGGATTGTATTGTTGTGTTTTTAATGGATTGCAATCGTGTTGCATATAAAGCTGAAAAGGAATCCATGTTTGAAGTGCCAGTCCAGGCCCAGAGTGAGTGAAAAGGCTGCTGACTCACAGGGGAAATCACAGCTTTGGCTGCTATCCACTACCTACCACCCCACAGAGACACACGTCAACCGCTGTATGCCTGATCACTTGCCAAAAACCTTTTAATGACTATGTATGATTATTGAGAGTTTCATGATCGTGTGTATATGCGTTTATAATTGGTGAGTGTGGGTCTGTATATGAGTGTGCATTTGAGTGTGTGTGTGTGTGCGTGTGTTTTAGCGTGTGTGTGTGTGCGTGCGTGCGTGCGTGTGTGTGTGAGTGTGTGTGTGTGTGTGTGTGTGTGTGTGTGTGAGTGTGTGTGTGTGTGTGTGTGTGTGTGTGTGTGTGTGTGTGTGTGTGTGTGTGTGTGTGTGTGTGTGTGTGTGTGTAATGAGTGTGGCGGGGTAATTACAACCAACATATGGGGAGGGCCCACGAGTGCCCATTACCACGGTAACCATACGGTCTACTGTAAGAACACAGAGGGAGAATCAACACAAGCTAACAGCCCATTACCACGGTAACCATACAGTCTGTTTGTCAGGCCTGCTGGCTGTTGTGGCTCCGTGCACCACCCCAACACCCACACACACTCACAAAAGATCTACATACACACACACACACACACACTCACAAAAGATCTACATACACACACACACACACACACACACACACACACACACACACACACACACACTCACAAAAGATCTACATACACACACACTCACACTCACAAAAGATTTACACACACACACACACACACACACACACTCGCACGCACGCACGCACGCACGCACGCACACACACACACACACACACACACACACACACACACACACACACACTCACTTAAATACTCATTATATTTAATTAAAACTGTGCCTCCATGGGATGTTTTTGTACTATTCTACATTGATGATGGGGACACATTCTGCACATCTACAATTCCTTCCTACACACACACACACACACACACACACACACACACACACACACACACACACACACACACACACACACACACACACACATGCACTCCCATTCCACTCCCAATACTCCCCTATACATGTTTCTCTTCCACCTCCTCCTTGTGGTAGAATGTGAGGAGGGTTATCAAAACACACGGTAATCACAACCATCTTTATGCAAAATATAATCACACTGTACGCATAGCATGATAATCATCCAACCTCCATGTTAATGTACTCTGCTACTGTGAATGCCTAATGTCAGACAGAACCACATAACACCAGCAGGTCATATGGGCTATGTTAAGTGGCTATCTCATTATGCATGGTTTAAGCTGATTACAACAGGAACAATGTCACAGTCTCTCCATGAAAGACAAAGCAATGTCATTGTATTACAATTGTAACTGGATACAGTCCCATCTCCCAATGCAAATCTCATAAGCCATTTGATTATCGGGCAAGTGTGTCTTAATACCCCCCTGTTGGTATTACAGGACTGTAGTGAGGGAATCAAGGGATGAAGGAATAGAGGGATAGAGGGATAGAGGGATAGAGGGATAGAGGGATAGGGAAATGGAGGATAGGAGAAAAAAGAACGGACCCGGTGACTCCCTGATCAGGAGCTAGCCGAGGGAAGATTGAAGAGCCACCCCCTCTTCTTTTCCCTCTTCTTCTTCTCTCGCCGACGTTGAGCGCGTCAACACGATCACGATCACGATCACGATCACGAAACCCACATTCACATCGGTCCCTGTGTTGTTCTGATCACAGCCACGGTTCGGTTCTGAGCACAGCGGCCCGAGCCTCAGTCATCATTCAGATGTGAGTCCATGCGTGACCCAACCGGCACATGGAGGCTTTTCTCTGAGTTCAGTTCATTGTGGATTCCATACGGATCACTCACGCCGCGTGTGTAATTACTGCTGCAATGAAAGCTTTTCACAGTGCCATATTGACTACAGCATATTATTCCGCTAAAAAGTGTCCTTGGTAAGGCAGCTCACTTCATCTCTATGAATTCAGAAGTTTCTCAGTTGAAGGTCTTCTCTATCGTACAGTACTTATGAGGTGCATTGAATTGCTCTTTGTAAACGTTGATAGATGGCGAATCACGCTCACACCGTGCGACGAGCTGTTGCAGTGTGATTGGAGGTCATGCTGCATCGGGAGGTTTGTGAGCTTCAAGCCTTGAGAGGACCACACTGAAGACCGTACGCTAATGTACTGTAGGTGTAGAGATTGGAAAACTAATAATGGGATTGAATAATTCATAAAGAGTTGTGTTTCCTTTAGAGCCCATCATTAACTGAACACCATGATTAGTTGGTGAGTTATATCAGGTGTGTGTTCGTGCTGTGTTGGAACAATAGCCTGCACACACTGTTTCTCTCCAGGTCAAGGCTTGGCCATGTACAGAATGGACAGTATGGATCTTGTACAATGGATGAAGGCCTTCAGCAGCTTAACGTATAGGGTGATCAGGGTCTGGATATTCATCAATACCCCACTGACTGGATGACCGAGGCGGGTTTAAGAGTAAAGGAGAGTAATCCTCTTAATGAATCATCTCTTCAGGCTCCATCTTGACTGTCCCTCCTAAATACCTCTTCCCCCCCCCACTACCCTTCTGTAAAGTTCCTCTACTGTTAATAACAAGAAAAACGGCTCAGACAAAGTTCCTTAATGATCCCCACAGCAGCAGTATCCACACCAGCATCCACACATATCCCCAGAGGACTGTGGGAGAGAAGGCCAGACTGTCATACACACACACACACACACACACACACACACACACACACACACACACACACACACACACGCACACAGCAGGCAGGTACACAAACATACACACACCAGCCACACACTCACACACATGCACGGCGTACACGCTCACACACACACACACACACACACACACACACACACACACACACACACACACACACACACACACAGTGTATTTAAGTCCTCAGTCACTATTCAGCAGCAGTCCTATCTCAATCTCTGACTCACAGTAACAATTTGAGTTACGTCAGCTTCAGAACGTAAACCTTCATCTATTTCTGTCCAGCATCACTGTCAACTCCCATGTGGGTCAAGCACATGCATGCGAGTTAAAGATAGATTATGGTTTATGAAGTGGAAGCTCCACGCTCCAGAGACCAAGATGTATTCACTAATGTGTCAAGAGTAGTGTATGTTTTTCTATACACACTATTTCCAACCCGGCGCCCTGAGGCCTACATGAGTCAGCATGGAAGGGGTTTGGTCTGAACTGTTAACCTTTGAAGTGTAGCTCCCTCTGGGAGCCTGCCGCCAACATCCCGCCATCATCTCATTTTCTGCATTACTGGTTCCTTGCTATGAAATTGCCGTCTACAGCAGAAAAAGAAAATGAGTGTGTATCAGTTATGACCAACGTAAACCAGGATAAACCAATATAATATAAACCTGCTGGGCTTTTGTTACATGCACATCTTTACGAGGATCATACAGTCCAGTACACATCATGTTGACCTGCTTTGAGTATACTGTTGGTCACACTGTGCAACATGGCTTCAACCATACCTAGGCCTGACCATCACACACGGTGTTGGTCACACTGTGCAACATGGCTTCAACCATACCTAGGCCTGACCATCACACACGGTGTTGGTCACACTGTGCAGCATGGCTTCAACCATACCTAGGCCCGACCATCACATACGGTGTTGGTCACACTGTGCAACATGGCTTCAACCATACCTAGGCCTGACCATCACACACGGTGTTGGTCACACTGTGCAACATGGCTTCAACCATACCTAGGCCTGACCATCACATACGGTGTTGGTCACACTGTGCAACATGGCTTCAACCATACTTAGGCCTGACCATCACACACGGTGTTGGTCAGACTGTGAACAGTCAGAGGGCAGAATGCTCATTTGTCAGTCAAGGTTATACAGTATGGCATGGATGTAAGGTTGTCTCCTATCCTCCCTTTTGTTCGTCTAACCCTCTTTCCCTTTGTCTGTGTTCTCTTACCCTCTCCCCCCCCCCCTCTCTCTCTCTCTCTTTCCCTAGGTGAGCAGATTCATGGATCCCCCCCCCCTCCCTCGACCTTCATGGGGTGATTCTTCTCTCTGTGCTGACAGTATTGGGCCAGCTGAGTGCTGTGAGGCCTGAGACAGAGGATCATTGTGACGGATATGACTTTCACTCTCCTAATGTGCCACCGCACCCCCCCCCAATGGAAGACGCAGGTCTGCCCCCCCCTAATGGAAGACGCAGGTCTGCCCCCCCCTAATGGAAGACGCAGGTCTGCCCCCCCCTAATGGAAGACGCAGGTCTGGCCCCCCCCTAATGGAAGAAGCAGGTCTGGCCCCCCCCTAATGGAAGACGCAGGTCTGCCCCCCCCTAATGGAAGACGCAGGTCTGCCCCCCCCTAATGGAAGACGCAGGTCTGGCCCCCCCCTAATGGAAGACGCAGGTCTGCCCCCCCTAATGGAAGACGCAGGTCTGCCCCCCCCTAATGGAAGACGCAGGTCTGGCCCCCCCCTAATGGAAGACGCAGGTCTGGCCCCCCCTAATGGAAAAGCTGTGTTTTCTCCCCTGTCCCCCAGTCGTCTCTCACCCCCCTGGCACGGAGTACACATCCACACCTCAGCGATGCCCTTGGGCACTGATCTAGGATCAGCTTCTACCCCTTAAATCCTAACCTTAATCATTAGGGGAGGGGGGATGCTAAACTGATCTTGGGACTGTGTCTAGGGGCAGCGTTCTCAGCAGGACACTGAAAGATTTACCTGGGGGGCCTCTGAGAGCAGGTCACAGTAAAGTGTCTCTGTGGGTGCGTAGAGTCTGTCCCTCTGTCCCACATTCAGGCTGAGAGAGTGCCAAGCATGGCCGCCGTAGTAGGGCAGCCTGGTGCAAGTTTAATGGTGTTTGTGATCGAAGGCACTCTGGCATGCACCCATTGAAGCATGGTCAAATGAGAATTAAGAAGAAGAGGAAGAAAAAAACAAAGGTTCAGGCACTTTACGGAGGACGGCAGCTGGCCCCAGCCTCCACCCTAGCCTCCACCCCACCCACCACTCCAGCCTCCACCCCAGTCTCCACCCCAGCCTCCAACCCACCCACCACCCCAGCCTCCACCCCAGCCTCCAACCCACCCACCACCCCAGCCTCCAACCCACCCACCACCCCAGCCTCCTGCTTTTGCATGAATATAGTTCTCAGAGCGAAATGTGTAACAAGAATACCGTTAATGGAGAGGCCCCTCAGTCAAGGGTACATATACTCATCTGGAACACCATCACACCACCGAGGAGGGTGCCTGCATGAATAACAGAATGCCACCTTTTGTTGCTGATATAAATCTCACATTCAAACAGAACACAAAAGAAAATGTCCACAGCACATCATCCCCCATCTTGAAACTGAATCAGATATTATAATCCCAGCTGAACGAGTTGGAATCGTATTCTTCCCGTGGTGTTGTACTGTACCCAGCGTATACAGGACATGGTGTACCTGGCCTATGGCCCCTGGTCTGAGCACTGATTACTTTATCTTATGATGACTGATGGATAGATGATTCATTTAGTTAAACAAATGTATTTGTTGTAAGTCGCTTCGGATAAAGGCGTCTGCTAAATGCCATAAATGTAAATGTAAATGTGAATGTAAACTGTATACCAACCGGAGACACGGAGGCTCGTCATCAAGGAAACA
Organism: Argentina silus; assembly: GCF_951799395.1. NCBI lineage: Eukaryota > Metazoa > Chordata > Actinopteri > Argentiniformes > Argentinidae > Argentina > Argentina silus. Next base: position 22,984,836 of record NC_139662.1, read on the forward strand.
CAGTGCAACATCTTCTCAACGTTCTCATCCACAACGGCTGGGAGACTTCACAACATCTAAAAGTTTGTCAGTTTCACATTATTGATCATAGATGTTTAACTGACGTTGCGGTTTGACAAGGTACCGTTCTGTTTACACTTTAAACATGCTATCTTTGATTTAGGGTGTGACATCACATGC
>NC_139662.1:22995015-23002515 GCF_951799395.1 Argentina silus
GACAGACTATCATTGTTAGCTATGATGTCAGCCGTATCTCAGCTATGAGGTTACGCTGGGTCTGATCAGCCTGCTGCACGGTAACGGGGTCGATGCCATGCCTGAACACAGACGCCACAGAGCTTCTCACTGAATATTGAGTCGGTACAAACTGTTGCTTGGTTACCAGATAAGCCCACCACCCCAGCCCCTCTCCTCCCTGTGTGTGGTTATCATGTCTAGGGCTGAGCTCTGCTCTGATCCCAGTGCAGGCGGATCATCACTCCTCTGTGAGTGTCTCTCATTTCACACAATTGTCTGGCAGATCTGGAGTCAGTGTCAGAGGGCTGCACATGAAAATGTAGTCAAATAATAACAATAACACATTCCGTAGTTCTCTCTCCTGCCGCATGCATGTGTTATGCTGTACCTGTGTCCAACACAGAGGCAGCGTGAGACGTCCCTTCTGCTCTCTCTCCTAATTCTCTCGCCCTTTCTCTCTCTCTCTTTCTCTCTCTCTCTCTCTCTTTCTCTCTCTCTCTCTCTCTCTCTCTTTCTCTCTCTCTCTTTCTCTCTCTCTCTCTCTCTCTTTCTCTCTCTCTCTGTCTCAGACATACAGACAGACACGGACACGGGCACAGACACAGACACAGACACACACACACACACACACACACACACACACACACACACACACACACACACACACACACTGAATCAACATACGATGACAGGTCCAGTGAAATCAGCCACTGAGCAAACAAGGGCTTCTGCTCAGAGAGCTTGCAGATTTTAGATTTTCAGAGGAATGGGAATTGGGTAATACAGGAGCGCCTAATTAATTCTCTCTTTTCCCAGCAGTTTTCCCAGGGGTGCCCACGAGTGCAGGGCTGTAGTTGTTCACTATGAGCTGTTGACTGTCTGCCTCCCCAGGATCTCCAACCATGTCAGAGACTAATGGAAACCATTGCCATAGATAATGAAAAGAAGATGGCGAGATGGGATAATGTGGAAACTGATCATGTTGGAGCAGCCTCGACGCTGCCATTCACAGCTTACTACGCAGCGTCCTTCTACACTATATAAGTACATTCTAGTTAAAAAGAAACAAGTTCTTACAGCTCAACAGAATCATTTCATAGACTGTACTAATCCTTATATAGCTTATATCCTCTACACTTCAAAGGAATGGACTTTTGTTTCTGCATGTGTGCATGCGTGCGTGCGTGCGTGCGTGCGTGCGTGCGTGTGTGCGTGAGTACATGCATGCGTGTACATGCATGCATGTGTACTGTATCTATGTGATTGCAAAAATAATAAAAATAATCTGCCCTGGCTTTGATGTTTAGGAGAAGGGGCATGTCGGTGCTCTAACAAAGGGCACATCAGTTGATTACTAATCAAGGTAGAAGACTGGAAACCCTAATCACTGGGATTGGGCTCCACGTCAAAGTAGAAGACTGGAAACCCTAATCACTGGGATTGGGCTCCACGTCAAATTAACATTCAAACTCGCCCTTCAGACAGACTTTGAGTATCTCTGCCTGGGAGTCAGAGGGCTGCAGGCTCTTACTGAGTAATGCAGGTCTAAGTGGTGGTCCTCTGTGGCTCAGTTGATCTTTGCCTGGGAGTCAGAGGGCTGCAGGCTCTTACTGAGTAATGCAGGTCTAAGTGGTGGTCCTCTGTGGCTCAGTTGGTAGAGCGTGGCTAACAACGCTTAGGTTGTGGGTTTGATTCCTGCTGGGACCATGTATACTGAAACATATATGCAGTCACTGTGATGTAAGTCGCTTTGGATAGAAGTCTGATAAATGGCAGATGTATATATAAGTGAGGCTGAAGTGAACCACAGTGGATGTTTCCTTCATTTCCAGCCCCTTAAACACACATGGGGAGAGAAAGGAAGAGAAAGGAAGAGAAAGGAAGAGAAAGGTGTTAAAAGGTGTTGATATGTTTTCAGAGGAAGAAGGTGGATCAGGTGCGCTTTGCAATTGCTGTGTGGCAGGGTGCTAATACACCACCACAAACACATATACACACACCAACAAACACACACACACACACCAACACACACACACACTCGCATACACACACCAACAAACACACACACACACACACACCAACACACACACACACACACACACACACACGCATACACACACCAACAAACACACACACACACACACACACACACGCATACACACACCAACAAACACACACACACACACACGCACACACACACACACCAACAAACACACACACACACACCAACAAACACACACACACAACACACACACACACACACACAGCAAGAAGCCTCTGACAGATCGGGACACATCTGTGTCAACCTCGGTGGCCACATTTGGTTCTAAAAATACACACCTGAAAAAGATCCCTCTGTCTGCATAAAGTATAAAGTATTCACTGGTTGAAGCTTTAGGTGCAGAATCCCCCCACCTCCTCTCCCTGTAGGTAGAGAGACAGAATCCCCCCACCTCCTCTCCTCGTAGGTAGAGAGACAGAATCCCCCCACCTCCTCTCCCCGTAGGTAGAGACAGAATCCCCCCACCTCCTCTCCCCGTAGGTAGAGACAGAATCCCCCCACCTCCTCTCCCTGTAGGTAGAGAGACAGAATCCCCCCACCTCCTCTCCCCGTAGGTAGAGACAGAATCCCCCCACCTCCTCTCCCCGTAGGTAGAGACAGAGTCCCCCCACCTCCTCTCCCCGTAGGTAGAGACAGAGTCCCCCCACCTCCTCTCCCCGTAGGTAGAGACAGAATCCCCCCACCTCCTCTCCCCGTAGGTAGAGACAGAGTCCCCCCACCTCCTCTCCCCGTAGGTAGAGACAGAATCCCCCCACCTCCTCTCCCCGTAGGTAGAGACAGCAGACAGAATCCCCCCACCTCCTCTCCCCGTAGGTAGAGACAGAATCCCCCCACCTCCTCTCCCCGTAGGTAGAGACAGAATCCCCCCACCTCCTCTCCCCGTAGGTAGAGAGACAGAATCCCCCCACCTCCTCTCCCCGTAGGTAGAGAGACAGAATCCCCCCACCTCCTCTCCCCGTAGGTAGAGACAGAGTCCCCCCACCTCCTCTCCCCGTAGGTAGAGACAGAATCCCCCCACCTCCTCTCCCCGTAGGTAGAGAGACAGAATCCCCCCACCTCCTCTCCCCGTAGGTAGAGACAGAGTCCCCCCACCTCCTCTCCCCGTAGGTAGAGACAGAATCCCCCCACCTCCTCTCCCCGTAGGTAGAGACAGAATCCCCCCACCTCCTCTCCCCGTAGGTAGAGAGACAGCAGACAGCAGCATCATCATACGTTTCCACTCTGATGGTGTCCGTCCGCGGTGAGGATCTAAGGCATTGTGACACGCTGTAATCAGCAGAATAATGAATGGCGACGGTGGGCCTTGTGAATCGCAGCCGTCTGCTGACAGAGGCCATCAATAATTCCATATCATACCGCCTCGTTCCCCCGGCATGGGAAGACTCATCTCCCCTCGGCGTCTGACGTGGGCGCCATTGTTAGGCTAACCACCTATCCTCCTGCTGATGAACACTCTTGCTTTTAATGTGACTAGATAATGTGAAGTTCAATGTCGTGGGAATGACTGTTTTGCTGCGGTATTTGCTACTGTATGTCAAACATTTATGTGAGGACTGAAGGTAAACAGTGTCAGGGATGAATGTAGTACTTGTTTGCCTCAGTGAGAGGGATGTCTGTATTGTATTATATTTGGCAGTAAGAAGCTGATGGGAAAGCACTAGAATCATTGAGAATTGATTTTATGCGGATCTTATGATATTTTATGAACAACATTTGATACTGGATAGTCTGTCAAGGGATGCAGTTGAGGCAGAAACTCCAGAAGAAACATATTCAAGAGTACAGCAGAATAAGTTAGACTAGGGTAGAACTTTGGGCTGAACTTTCAATAGAAAGTTCCACTTTCTAGAGTCAACTCTCAGTCTTCAGAAAGCGACCAAAGTTGTCTTTCACCAAAGCCTCACACAGTGGTCCAGGTTGCTCTGGTCAAAGACCGGTCTGTAAAAGCATGTATCTATTCCCAGTGTGTTAATCTCAACTGGGCCAGCATTGAAGAAGTGCAGAGATGGAAACTCTGGGGTCTTTGGTAATGAGGTTGGAACAGCTTTCATGCTTGTCTGTTTACGGCTATGAGGCTTTAAGAGCCGGTCCCAAAAGCTGAACAGCTCCTCCTTTTTATAGGTCAGGGCCAGAGAAGCATTTTGGGAAGCAACAAGATTTGAACTTGGCAAAGAGTAGCCTCTGAATGGATTCATTCAGTTTGAATACAGTCCAACAACTGTCCCCGCCTCAGGGGGTCCATTACCATATGGCTGCAGGGTCCAGCAGAGGCAGGCAGAGGGAGAAATCGGAGGACGGGCTCGTTGTAACGCGTGACGTGGAATCGCCGTTCCATTTCATTCACACATAGCGACAAATGTTGCTGTCAAGGCCTTTTTCTTCCCTTTGATTTTCCTGTTTAAAATCATTTGGAGCTGAACCCTGAGTGGAGGATAATACAACTTAATCACGGAATACGCCGTGGCCACAAATTTGCTCCCATTAATTTCACTGCCGTTTCTTTCATCGCTGGAGGAGAATGATTCAGACAGAGCGGGGGGATTTACAATTCATTTCAATTTTCAAGTCATGTTGAATAACTTTTGAGAAACTTGTGAATTATCCAAAGGACAATAAATTATAGAACAGACGTGAAATTAGCCGCGTCTGTCTGTCAAGTCAGCTCATCTGAATGAACAACTGAATGAAGGGAATCACAGATGAGGTCATAAGGTCATAAGGTCATGACTAATTGCTAATATGCTAATATGAAGAGAACAATTGTTGCTAAGCAGCAGAAATTAACCAACATCACTGAATGATAGAAAGACATTCTATCTGAATGATAGATGGAATCAGAATCACACAGTGACATGCATACTATATATTTATTTAGGATTTAGCTGACGCTTTTATCCAAAGCGACTTACATTGCAGTGAGTGAACACATTTCAGTATAGATGGTCCCAGCAGGAATCAAACCCACGACCTAAGCGTTGTTAGCGCCATGCTCTACCAACTGAACCACAGAGGACCACAAATCCCAAACATACAGATGAAATGTGACATATAGAACAGTGGGGACAGCAGTGGAGGCTGGTGGAGGTAGAAATCGGAGGACGGGCTCATTGTAATTCTTCATTCCGTTCCATGCATTACAACGAGCCCGTCCTCCAATTTCTACCTCCACCAGCCTCCCCTGGGGTATGGGTTTTTCTTGTTATAACATATCCATTACTATATATATTCAGGATAGTTTGATTCAGATTAAATCATTAACCAATCATTATTTTCAGGGACACATCAAACCATTTAAATACCTAATACCTTCATGGGCTAGATGTGTACAGAACACACTCACAGCATTACGTCCAGCTTCATTTCAATCCAAGCTGGTTTATCTCCAATTCTCCAGACCTCCAAAGCGGGCGTGAGAACAATGTGCTTTGGAGGTATGGTTACGTGAGCCTATGGTTTAGATAATATTCACAGCCTCTGCGTTGTACATGTCAAAGTTTAAGGTCACCCAGAGCAGACTCAGAGACTCCGACAGCTCCAAAGCTTAATTGAAAATGGTCGAACACATAGAGGCATTGACTCCATTTTCCTGGAGCTTGGCACACTGTATGAGCCAGCATGAACCCTGTGGCAATGGGGTCAGATGTGATCCTGCCTCCTGGCAGATGGTGGACTGGGTGTCAGCTGGTGGCAGCAGGGTAGAGGAGGTAGAGGTGGAAGAGGAGGAAGAGGAGGAAGAGGAGGAAAAACAGCTGGTCAGTGAATCACTGAGACACCAATGAACAAACACAGGAGGTAAGAAACTACTGAGATACTTCAGTTTTCATGCTTATAGGAAGTTAGTTCCCCAGGTGAATGACGTGCTTGTAGGAAGTTAGTTCCCCAGGTGAATGACGTGCACCGGTTCTCCCTGAGGTCGATGAGATGTGGCGGATGGCAGCTTTATTAGCAGCGTTAATTACGAGCATTGCTTTTTTGATTGATTGATTAATTACTAAAATGTTCTAATGTCCAACAGATTTCATATCTTGTAATTTACTCTCCCTGCGGATGTTTGTGGAACAACGTCATGAGTTTTATAATCTTTGATGTTCATTCCCGTATAGTTGCCTTTAATCAAACAGATAAGCTGGAGCAGGCCTAATGAATACCCCTCACACCGCGTCTCCTCTCCTCACAGACATGAGACAGATCAGAGAGCGAGTGTTCGGCTCACAGCGGAGGCTGGGCCGGGGGTAGTTTGCTCTGCCACGTTAATTAGAAGTCCCCAAATCCCAAACACTCCTTTCGGCAAGGTTTGACGCGTCTAGGTGTAATTGCTAACAGTCGCAGATGAGATCAAGTAAATACATTTCCTGTGGGAGAAGAGGATTGTGGCGGCACCCAAACACAACCGAGACTGAGGGAGATCTAATGGGACAGGAAGTCACCCTGTTGGCGAATGAATGAATGCTACAAATGCTATCAACAGGCACCCATGTTGTTTATCTAACCAGGTGGCCACTTTGAGATTAGAATCACTCTTTGCAATGTCCTGTATTTCTGATAAGTACACGTTGGATAGGCACAATCCCTGTTGAGGTATTGTAGATTGCAGTTTACCAATCACAATTCAAATACTTTATTTTTTTGTGTTGCTCTCTCTGCTTCTACCAGCTTAATGCACACATGGACAACAGTCTAAAACAACTGCATTTATCCAGACTTAACTGTAGCATAAATGTTAAGCCTCTCCAGGTGTGCTGGGCTTTAGGGGCTCCATTGCTCTGGTACCGCGCAGTACGCCACAGAGAGCTCCCCAATTCACCAGCCTCACAGAGGAAGCCAGATCCCTGCTCCCCAGAGCTGTGGCTCTCTCTCACTTCTCAAAGTGGGGCTGGAAATAGTCCTATTTCCCACTGAACCACACTGACCTGTACAGACTCATCCAATCAGGAGGGGGGAGACATGTCACTGCACATGGAGTCTTCAAAACATGGAAAAGTAGGTCATCCCAACCTGCCAGGCCGGGGACTGAAAAGAGAGAGAATGTGAAGTAAAGGTGTTCATCTCACCAAACGCCATGTACTGTATCCTGTGTTCGTATGTGTCGTTATGTCGACAGAGGCGCCAACGGAACGTTCTGGGGGGTCGTTTCTGCAGACCAAGGAAACACGGTCTGGGGGATCGTTATTATCTGGCTATACCAGCGTTTGACCGCCTGATTTGACGTGAGATACGTTGCATAAGTGAATTACGACTTGCGTGGCAGTCAGGCAGTATTAGGCATTAACTTCAACTGGTTAAGGTTAGACATTAACTTCAACTGGTTAAGGTTAGACATTAACTTTGAGTGGTTAAGGTTAGGCATTAACTTCAACTGGTTAAGGTTAGACATTAACTTTGAGTGGTTAAGGTTAGGCATTAACTTTGAGTGGTTA
>NC_139662.1:23010015-23017515 GCF_951799395.1 Argentina silus
GGACAGACATCCACAAAACATCAGCCTGGGGAACGTCACCACACCAAGACAACCCTCTGCTTGCTCGCCAGAGGACCAGGCAGTCCTCTATGACAGACACAAACACACTTACACATACACACTTATCCGGCTCTGCACACACACACAGACACACACACACATAGACAGAGACACACACAGACACACACACACACATAGACAGAGACACACACAGACACACACACACATAGACAGAGACACACACAGACACGCACACACACACACACACACACACAGACACGCACACACATCAGTGTTCTATTGGTTGTTTATGGTCAAAGCTGTCCAGGGGTGAGCTGCTCCACGGCCAGCTACCGGTAGGTCGCTGGTTTGATCCCCAGAGGGAGCCAGATGTTAGCTGGTGACTGGAGAGTTGCTGGCATCACATCTAAGGACCCTGTCTTGTCTGTCTTGGGGGGGTTGAATGGATGGCTAATAAAAGGCTGTTTGTTTGTTTACCTGTGATATGTTTGTGTTAGTCTGTAATGTGATGGTCTGGGTTCATCTGTAATGTGATGGTCTGGGTTCATCTGATATGTTTGTGATGGTCTGGGTTCATCTGTAATGTGATGGTCTGGGTTCATCTGATATGTTTGTGATGGTCTGGGTTCATCTGTAATGTGATGGTCTGGGTTCATCTGTAATGTGATGGTCTGGGTTCATCTGATATGTTTGTGTTAGTCTGTAATGTGATGGTCTGGGTTCATCTGTAATGTGATGGTCTGGGTTCATCTGTAATGTGATGGTCTGGGTTCATCTGTAATGTGATGGTCTGGGCTCATCTGTAATGTGATGGTCTGGGTTCATCTGTAATGTGATGGTCTGGGTTCATCTGATATGTTTGTGTTAGTCTGTAATGTGATGGTCTGGGTTCATCTGTAATGTGATGGTCTGGGTTCATCTGATATGTTTGTGTTAGTCTGTAATGTGATGGTCTGGGTTCATCTGTAATGTGATGGTCTGGGTTCATCTGTAATGTGATGGTCTGGGTTCATCTGATATGTTTGTGTTAGTCTGTAATGTGATGGTCTGGGTTCATCTGTAATGTGATGGTCTGGGTTCATCTGATATGTTTGTGTTAGTCTGTAATGTGATGGTCTGGGTTCATCTGTAATGTGATGGTCTGGGTTCATCTGATATGTTTGTGTTAGTCTGTAATGTGATGGTCTGGGTTCATCTGTAATGTGATGGTCTGGGTTCATCTGTAATGTGATGGTCTGGGTTCATCTGTAATGTGATGGTCTGGGTTCATCTGTAATGTGATGGTCTGGGTTCATCTGTAATGTGATGGTCTGGGTTCATCTGTAATGTGATGGTCTGGGTTCATCTGTAATGTGATGGTCTGGGTTCATCTGTAATGTGATGGTCTGGGTTCATCTGTAATGTGATGGTCTGGGTTCATCTGTAATGTGATGGTCTGGGTTCATCTGATATGTTTGTGTTAGTCTGTAATGTGATGGTCTGGGTTCATCTGTAATGTGATGGTCTGGGTTCATCTGATATGTTTGTGTTAGTCTGTAATGTGATGGTCTGGGTTCATCTGTAATGTGATGGTCTGGGTTCATCTGATATGTTTGTGTTAGTCTGTAATGTGATGGTCTGGGTTCATCTGTAATGTGATGGTCTGGGTTCATCTGTAATGTGATGGTCTGGGTTCATCTGTAATGTGATATGTTTGTGTTAGTCTGTAATGTGATGGTCTGGGTTCATCTGTAATGTGATGGTCTGGGTTCATCTGATATGTTTGTGTTAGTCTGTAATGTGATGGTCTGGGTTCATCTGATATGTTTGTGTTAGTCTGTAATGTGATGGTCTGGGTTCATCTGTAATGTGATGGTCTGGGTTCATCTGATATGTTTGTGTTAGTCTGTAATGTGATGGTCTGGGTTCATCTGATATGTTTGTGTTAGTCTGTAATGTGATGGTCTGGGTTCATCTGTAATGTGATGGTCTGGGTTCATCTGTAATGTGATGGTCTGGGTTCATCTGTAATGTGATGGTCTGGGTTCATCTGTAATGTGATGGTCTGGGTTCATCTGTAATGTGATGGTCTGGGTTCATCTGATATGTTTGTGTTAGTCTGTAATGTGATGGTCTGGGTTCATCTGATATGTTTGTGTTAGTCTGTAATGTGATGGTCTGGGTTCATCTGTAATGTGATGGTCTGGGCTCATCTGTAATGTGATGGTCTGGGTTCATCTGTAATGTGATGGTCTGGGTTCATCTGTAATGTGATGGTCTGGGTTCATCTCGCGATGTCTCTTACTGAAAGTCAGGCTTTCAAACAGGGCAACAAGTCCATGGTGTTGGAGGAAATGTCCTTGACATTCTGTGTTCTCAGGGTCAAACTGGTGGAACAGGGACATCAGTCCACAGTGGAAATACGAGCCCAAACTATCTTGTTATTTCTGTGACATTTGAGAGGTAGAGGTACCGTGTCTGAATATCATCAGTAGGAAAGGCTACTGTGTGTGTGTGTGTGTGTGTGTGTGTGTGTGTGTGTGTGTGTGTGTGTGTGCGTGTGTGTGTGTGCGTGCGTGCGTGCGTGCGTGTGTGCGTGCGTGCGTGCGTGCGTGCGTGTGTGTGTGTGCATGTTTGTGTGTGTGTGTGTCTCTGTGTGTGTGTGTGCGTGAGTGCCTGTGTGTGTCTGTGTGTCTGTGTGTCTGTGTGTCTGTGTGTCTGTGTGTGTGTGTGTGTGTGTGTGTGTGTGTGTGTGTGTGCGTGTGTGCGTGTGTGTGCGTGTGTGCGTGTGTGTGTGTGTGTGTGTGTGTGTGTGTGGGTCCCTGTCCTGGTCTCATTGGTATTCTGCTGGACTGGGCAGCAGAGGGAGAGGGTCCCTGTAGGTTTAATTACGGGTGCATATTGCTCATCGGAGCAGAAAATATGTGGATACACAGACAGTTACGCTGTCTGAACCCAGCATCACATTACCATCCTCACTCACAGATTGCATTACCACTCACTCACAGATCACATTACCACTTCACTCACAGATCACATTACCAATCTCACTCACAGATCGCATTACCATCCTCACTCACAGATCACATTACCATCCTCACTCACAGATTGCATTACCAAACTCACTCACAGATCACATTACCATCCTCACTCACAGACTGCATTACCAAACTCACTCACAGATCACATTATCATCTCACTCACAGATCACATTACCATCTCACTCACAGATCACATTACCATCTCACTCACAGATCACATTACCATCTCACTCACAGATAGATCTATTGGCTGTGCCATCTAAGGCCATATTGGTCAGTTTGATTGACATCTTGTTGAAAAGTCAAACAAGGGTGAATCATTAACTGTTTGGCATACAAATGATATGAAGTGCACAAATATGTAAATGCAGGCACCTGGTCTCCTGATATATTCAGGAGTTAGTGGAGACAGCACTTTTAGATAGTAGTTTTAATAGTACGCAATTTAACTAAAATTTTATGTGCATATATTTTTGGTATATATGGTCCCAAGCTGGAATCGAACCCACAACCATAGCATTGCAAGCTAAGCTCTACCAACTGAGCATCAGAGGACTGAGGTTTCCGTGGATTGCAGGAGAGGATGAGCACATCGGAGAGGGATTGCAGGAGAGGATGAGCACATCGGAGAGGGATTGCAGGAGAGGATGAGCACATCGGAGAGGGAGAGCAGGAGAGGATGAGCACATCGGAGAGGGAGAGCAGGAGAGGATGAGCACATCGGAGAGGGAGAGCAGGAGAGGATGAGCACATCGGAGAGGGAGAGCAGGAGAGGATGAGCACATCGGAGAGGGAGAGCAGGAGAGGATGAGCACATCGGAGAGGGAGAGCAGGAGAGGATGACGACTTTGCAGGATGAAACACATGTGATGCAGTGGCTGGGCTATAAACCTGTGAGGGAGTCTCTCTGTGTGTGTGTGTGTGTGTGTGTGTGTGTGTGTGTGTGTGTGTGTGTGTGTGTGTGTGTGTGTGTGTGTGTGTGTGTGTGTGTGTGTGTGTGTGGCTGGACTATAAACCTGTGAGTGACTGCTGTGTTCTGTGTCCCCTCAGCTGCGGAGCGTCGGCTAGGGGAGGCTTTCTATTGGACATTGTTTTGGAATCTTTAAAACTGGAGGATGTGGAGATGTTGAGCAGGAGCCTCCATGACACTCTCTCTGGGAACTCACTGTAAACACAGCACTGCAGAGCGGCTCTACCACACCTCCCACATCTTAATCAAGTGTTTTACTGGGGAAAAGAATATCTTTATTCTGCCTTCTCTTACTGTAATCCTTGTCTCTTACTGTAATCCTTGTCCTACTGGCTGAATTGATGAATGACTTTATGTTATCAGACGGTTTAATATGGTCCATGCCTTGGTTTTTTTCTGTTTCAAATGCTCCCTGCCTCTTTGCTGGCTTGTTTAACCGTTCAGTTCCTCTACATTATGAAGCAAACACACATCAATCAGTAAACATCCTGTATATTGTCTACGGGGTCGACTGACCTCGTCTCAGTGGTTAGTATTGTTCTCAGTGTCACTCCAGGGGTTTTCTAGTGCCGTTTTAGAACGCGGATACTGCCGCGCCGCGCCGTGTTCCTCACTGCCGCGCCGCGTTCCGCTCTCCTCTCTGTAGGCTAAAGCGTCGTGCGCGGAAACAACCCCACAAATACGCAAGAACGAGCAGTCAGGGAACGACTGAGAGAGCGAGAGAGAGAGAGAGAGAGAGAGAGAGAGAGAGAGAGAGAGAGAGAGAGAGAGAGAGGGAGGGAGAGAGAGAGAGAGGAACCCACCTATGTCTGTCCATCACTCTGTAGAAGTGGTAGACAGAGAGAGCCTCTCATCAGAGCAGCCTACCGCTTCTCGAAGCTGCGGCGCGGGAGCCTTTCGGTGAAATCTTGTGATTATTCATTTTTTTTACCGATGGAAACGGAATGAAAAACGGTGGTGCGTGTCTGGGGGTCTTGTGCGTTCGTTTCCCGCCTCCGTTTATTTGCATTTCGCGTCTTGATGTTTTTCCGCCTCTTATGACAACTTCATCTCTGGATTTAGGGAGCGTTTGAGAGGTAGCCTGCATTACAGCTCATCCACCCCGGAGAAGGCGTTCTTTCGTCGGATGTAAAAGATGTGCACCGGTAAGTTGTTTTTATCACAGTAAACTGCCGGAAAATGCATGATTTGGATAGGTAGCATAATCTCATAATTATGAGGCTGTAGCCTAGATTTCACGGCAACCGAGAAGTAGATATATTTAACAAACATACATTTAATTGGTCATTGGCTAATTTTGCTAATGGGTTATTTGCTTTAAATACTTTTCTGCGTCCAAATTGTAAAACCATATAAAGTGAACATAGGTTACAATATATGGAGAGCGGTTTAACCCTACTATTTTCTTACGCAGGGAAACCACAATAAACCGTAGGCCTGTAATTAACAACGGGTCGAGTACCGTTCTGGTTTTAGTTCTGAATCAACAGGTTCCGAACCGTTTGCTCGCAGATCTCAAGCAAGGCAGCACGCGGGGTTGTCTTATAAATAAAGGCTTCTTATCGAATCTACGGTCACGATCAGAACAAGACTTTCCAAAAATACGAAATACGTCTGTGATGTGGTGTGGTGTGTGTGTGTGTGTGTGTGTGTGTGTGTGTGTGTGTGTGTGTGCGTGCGTGTGCGTGTTGTGTTGTGTTGTGTGCGTGCGTGCGTGCGTCTGTGTGTGTGTGTGTGTGTGTGTACCGACATAAAGGGACTCGTATCCACGAGCCAATTAGGCGTTATTGCCGCGCGCAGAGGAGCGAGCCATGAAACTCGATAGAGCGTTTGAGATATATGCTATTTTGAGTTCTATTACATCAAAGTAATTATGGGGGAAATTATGTTTAAAGGAAATTGCAATGTGCCATATGATAAAATTCCAGGTATTTCATCCAATTAAAGTAGAATTATGCAAATTGTAAGCAAAACACTATTTCCAGCTTCTCTCTATTTCTTGGAATTGTGCCTTTGAAACAATGTTTTTGGGTTTTGCATTAATACACGTTTACCATGTATTTATATATGCTGCTTACATGGCTTCTATTTGGTTTCACGTTAGTTGTGGTGTAGCTGGTGTAGTTTGAATCGTAGTGTGATTATGAATGGTATCTCTTTCTTCCCCTTGCTATATTCTTGTTCTCTTTCACTCCCTCCTCTTCTTTCTACCTCTCCCTTCTTCATCCCGTCTCTCCCTCTCACCCCCCTGTCTCCCCTTTCTCTCTCAATGTCACCCTCTTTCTTTCTTCCTCTCTGTCTCTTCTCTCTCGATCTTTCCCCTCTGTTTCTCCCTCCCCTTCTCCTTCTCTCCCTCTCCTTCCCCCCTCTCTCTCTCTCTGTCTCTTATCTCCCTATCTTTCTACCCTCTCTCTCTATCCCTCTCTCTCCCTCCCTCCCTCTTCCCCCCTCTCTTTCTCTCTGTCTCTTCTATTCCTGTCTTTCTCCCCTCTCTCTCTATCCCTCTCTCTCCCTCCCTCTTCTCCCTCTCTCTTTCTCTCTGTCTCTTCTATCCCTATTTTTCTCCCCTCCCTCTTCCCCCTCTGTCTTTCTCTCTGTCTCTTGTATCCCTATATTTCTCCCCTCCCTCTCTATCCCTCTCTCTCCCTCCCTCCCTCTTCCCCCCCTCTCTTTCATCCCTATCTCCCCCCCCCCCCCCCCCCAAGATGGTGAGTGAGTTGAAGCCAAGCTGGTTCTGAAGGTTCTGGACCTGTCCCCCTCCTCCTCCACTGCGTGCCGTGTCGGTCCGACCATGGCGGCGGGAGTCGCCGCGTGGCTCCCCTTCGCTCGGGCGGCCGCCATCGGCTGGATGCCCGTGGCCAACCTGCCCATGCCCGTGGCGCCCACAGAGAAGAACCGGCGGCAGGACGAGGTCATCGTCCTCAACGTGAGCGGCAGGCGCTTCCAGACCTGGCGGAACACCTTGGACCGGTACCCGGACACCTTACTGGGCAGTTCCGAGAAGGAGTTCTTCTACAACGAGGAGACCAAAGAGTACTTCTTCGACCGGGACCCGGACCTGTTCCGGCCCGTCCTGAACTTCTACCGGACCGGCAAGCTGCACTACCCGCGCTACGAGTGCATCTGCTCCTATGAGGAGGAGCTGGCGTTCTTCGGCATCATCCCGGAGATCATCGGCGACTGCTGCTACGAAGAGTACAAGGACCGCAAGCGGGAGAACGCAGAGCGTCTGATGGACGATGACGAGGACAAGAAGGATGCCAAGCTGCCCAACATGACCTGCCGTGAGACCATGTGGCGCGCCTTCGAGAACCCCCACACCTCCACCATGGCGCTGGTCTTCTACTACGTCACGGGCTTCTTCATCGCCATCTCCGTCATCACCAACGTGGTGGAGACGGTCCCCTGCGGCACCGCGCCCAACACCAAGGAGGTGCCCTGCGGCGAGCGGTACACGGTGGCGTTCTTCTGCATGGACACGGCGTGCGT
>NC_139662.1:23029370-23044370 GCF_951799395.1 Argentina silus
ATAAAAACCCAATCTGGCAACGGGACACCTTCCAGACCCCATGCCAATCTGGCAACCCCACACCGCCCGGGCCCCATGTGACCACCCGGGGGAACCGTTGTTGCCGCACGGTGAGCGCGCTCAAACATCAATTAGTCGTGCGCGATTCACACATTAACCTACATCCTCATTCTGATTTAAACAAAAGGCGCGTGTCACCGTGGGGTACGGTTGCACAGGGCAGAGCCCGGCCGGGGCAGGATAGGATGGATTGGCTTACAGCGGTCCCAGGTGTCACCCAGCCCAGAGTTAAAAGGGAATTGTGTCAGTTCAAAGGCGGGCCTTATTTAGCTGTTATTTAGCTGGGGAAAAGGCCAGCCATGAATTAGTGATGTGTGTGGGGAGGGATGTGAGGTTCCAGGGGATCAGGGGAGGAGGGGAGAGAGAGGGGGAGGTGGGGAGAGAGAGGGGGATCAGGGGAGGAGGGGAGAGAGAGGGGGAGGAGGGTAGAGAGAGGGGGAGGTGGGGAGAGAGAGGGGGATCAGGGGAGGAGGGTAGAGAGAGGGGGATCAGGGGAGGAGGGGAGAGAGAGGGGGAGGAGGGGAGGAGAGTAGAGAGAGGGGGAGGAGGGGAGGAGAGTAGAGAGGGGGTGGAGGAGAGTAGAGAGAGGGGGAGGAGGGGAGAGAGAGGGGGAGGAGGGGAGGAGAGTAGAGAGAGGGGGAGGAGGGGAGAGAGAGGGGGAGGAGGGGAGGAGAGTAGAGAGAGGGGGAGGAGGGGAGAGAGAGGGGGAGGAGGGGAGGAGAGTAGAGAGAGGGGGTGGAGGGTAAACTGTTATTGTAGAGCAACACAGAGGTAGAGCACCGTCAGTGTGTGAGAGACAGACAGGGTTGTTGTTGTTGTTGTTGTTGTTTATACTTTTTTACTTTGTACACACACACACACGCACACATCACACACACACACACACACACACACACACACACACACACACACACACACACACACACACGCACACACACACACACACACACACAGGCGTGTCATATTCTGAATAAGCCCCAGAGCAGCTCCCACTGTCTGTGCAGACTGGCTGACATTTGGTGGTCCCCCGGGGGACTGGCGGTGGCGGGGGGACAGACCCCAGGAAGCAGTCTGTCACGTCGCTGGGCCTCCGCACTCCCACAGGTCCCCTCCCTGGAGCTCACCTGTTATCTCTGCCCCTCCAGCGCCCGGAGATCCCCTGGACACACACTCTCTCTCTCTCACACACACACACACACACACACACACATCTCTCTCTCTCTCTCACACACACACACACACACACACACACATCTCTCTCTCTCTCTCACACACACACACACACACACACATCTCTCTCTCTCTCTCACACACACACACACACACACACATCTCTCTCTCTCTCTCTCTCACACACACAAACACACATCTCTCTCTCACACACACTCACACACACACATACACACACACACACACACATCTCTCTCTCTCTCTCTGTCTATCTCTCTCTCTCACACACACACACATTCTCTCTCTCTCTTTGTCTCTGTCACTCTCACACTCTCTCTCTCACACACACACACATCTCTGTCTCTCTTTCTCTGTCTCTTTCTCTCTCTCACACACACACACACACTTACACACACACACACACACACACACACACACACACACACACACACACACCTCTCTCTCTCTTTCTCTCTCTCTCTCTCTCTCTCTCTCTCTCACACACACTCTCTCTCACACACATACACAGACACACACACACACACACACACACACACACACACTCATACATAAGCCACGTCAGGCCCTGAAGTAGGACGCAGGGCAGCCAGATTCCTCTCCAGAGCCTCTGCGATGCCCTACTTTCTCCTGCAGCCTACTTTACTTGACAAACTCAGGCAGAGACGTCAGGGACTGATTCAGACTGTCTAGATGTTCTTCTGTCTGTCTCCGTAAAGTTTCCCTTGATTTGTAATACAGTTGTTGCTTTCTGTTGCTCTCAGGTGTTTCAGTTGCGTGTTTGTCAAAATCAAAAATCATGAAAATCATGTCAAATCAAATCAAATCAAATCAAATGGTATTTGTCACGAACATCTCATACAGCCGGAATTGATGTCGTGAAATGCTTTGGGATCTGACTCCTCCATCAACAACAGTCAACAACAATCAACAAATCAGCAGTGCAATATAATCTAGTAATAATAGAACAGTGACAGCAGTGCAGAGTGTCAGTAGCAGCAGTAATGGTTGGATAATAATAATAGTAATACTTAGCCAGGGGCGTGTGGGGCGAGGAGTTGATAAAACAACATCCTCATGTCTAAAAACAATAATAAAACAGCTTCATTTGTCAGGAAGTCTGAGAGAATAATTGTTGTTTACAACAACGACCCAGTGGCATAGAGGTCAGAGGTCAGTATTGTTTCTGCCTCCAGAGAGGACATGTACAGCCTTGCGTGATTATGAAGGGATACCTTCAAGACACGTGATTCATTTCCTCCCCTGTGATTGACCAACTGCTCTGTCAAGAAAGGACAGACCCCCCTCCTGCTTTAACTTCTCGGATGGAAGTACAGTCGTCATGCCTAGCTGTCAATAACACCTTGATGTGAGGAGGAGAGGCGTCCACTAGAGGTTCATCCTCTTTTAGGGGCCGTGGAGGACGCGGTGCTCACTGTGTCGCCTGGCGACAGCTGAGGTGGCCCAGTTTGATTTGATTTGAAGGAGTAAGGAGGAGCGCACACAGAACGGGGCCGACCGCGTCGGCTCGGAAAAGGCTGTCAGCGACAGGTCGAGTCTTGTTGTGAGTCAAGAGAGCGCGACCCCTCGACATCCCCCCTCTGAAGGTTTCTTCCTCAATATCTGCCTCCTCAAATCCCAGAGGCGGGAAGCGCCACTGTGCTTAGCAGATGAAAACGATCCACAGCATCCGTGTGTCTCACCCCCGCTCTGAACCACACAACAGAACACAACTCTAATATAGAGCACCATGAAAACTAACGGATCTTGCCGGGGTGAACAAAATCAGCCCACTCACTGTGTTTGTACTGGGTGTATATTTGTAGCCATGAGTGTGAGCTGGCACAGCGGATGAGTCATCCTCCAGGTGGAGAACGCAGGAAGCCTGTGCTCTGGTAGAAGCTGTGGAACGTTGATGCAGATGGCGTTGAGCTTTATAAAAAGCGGCGGTGGCGTTTCCAGTGGCGGTGGCGGCTGATTTGCCGTGCGTCGTCAGCTTCCCGCCGTGTGCTAAATCGTAACGTACGCAAGATGGCGGTGCTAAGGCGTTGAGGATGATTGCCGGGATTGGACGTGACACGTTGCTGGACGGCGACATTGAATCGTCCGAGGCAGATTACGCAGCTGTGGCTCCCGGGGTAAGCTGCATCGACGTGGTCTCCATCTTGGGCCGCGTCCTGAATCACTACAATCAATGCCGTTGTCCTTTTCCACGCTGATGAGGAGAACCGTGTTTGCCGGTGCAGTCGATAATTCAGGCGACGTTAAACAGGGTCTGTGATCAGATGTGGCTGCTTCATCCCAACACTGTCGGTTCCCGTCTGCCGGTCTCTCCGAAGTAGTTCTGATTCAACGGGAGATGACAGGCAAATGGAGAACATCAATCTCTTTCCGTCCCTGTAAGTGACGTGAAATACAGGGGTTGAATATCCCATAATGCTACGCTGTACATCTGACCTGCTGTGTTAGCATGGTTCTGTCAGTAGGGTGGATGCTGTTGCTTTTCTGAGTGTCTGAGTATTTGCACTCAAATACAGGGCTGTCAGAGTCGGGCTGGGGATGAATCACACTTCAGCCGAATGGGCTGAGTGCCCTGCTAGGCTACATTAACACAGAAATGTTGCACTAAAGTGTTTTTCGCTCCCAGCTGCCACAAATGTGCACTGATACCGCTAGCTGCTAATGTAGCCTCACGCTAATGTAACATGTTGCTGTTAATGTAACCCTCTTAACCGCAGTGACACTGGTCTCTCTGGAACAGAGCAACAGAGAGCTAGCCGGGTCACTATGACAACAGGCAACATCAGAGAGACATGGAAACTGGCCTTTGAATTCTAACGTGCGGGAGGGGGGGGGCGGGGGGGAGGGAGAGAGAGAGATAGAGAGGTGTTTCATAGTGATGTCATAGATTTCTGGCTTTCTTTCTGATAGATGATGACACACACACCGGAGAAAGCTTTCCAGCTGAAATGTCTAAATGTCAAACTGCTTATAACATTAGAAATATGATGATCAGATGCAAAAGCAGGATGCCATTTGATAGGTAACACCTTGGAGTTTTGTGTGGACATGCTCAGATCATAGTGAACATGCTCAGATCATAGTTCAGAATAACATACTACACACGACAAGGACATAAAGTGGGCCGAATTATGGGCCTGTCCAGCTCAAGAGGTTAAAACAATAAATCAATCACCACAAGAAATAGAACACAAAACAAACTACACAGACAAGCTGCATTCAGAGCAACAACCGCTGAGTGGTGGTCTGTTTATCATACCTTACCCATGTGACCTGGACAAGGCATCAACCACAACATTATCGCCGCCTCCATCAAAGGCATTGCAAGGTACTCTGGGAACAATCAGGGATATTTCTGGGTGCTGGAGCTTGGCTCAGCGATACCAGTTTCCAACTGTCTGGCGCTGAAAGGGACAGAGGTATTCCAGCGGGTTTCTCCAGAGTATTATCGACCGAACGCTTCTCAGAAGCACTGAGGACTGGGAGTCAGGGTGACATTCTGAAGATGTCACAGACTGATGAAAAAATCTCAGGTCATCGTGGGCTGACGGGTCAACCGGTCTCTACCTAACATACGCATCAGAACACCATCTCGCACAAAGGACCTGAGAGGTACAAAATCAACTTTACTGACAGGAAGATCGGCGTCTTTTCACTGTTCTGGTGGTGTTCCAACTCTAATGCCAACCCTCACTGAGTATCCATGCAGTACGGCACGCAATCAATGTCATCAGAAACTGTGTCACTAAAGACGGAGGAAAACGTGGCGTCTTTTCTGTGTTCCGCCAACAGTACTCTGGACAGAGGGGTCTTCTTCAACACATCCACCGGTATCACCCACCTGTACCTCTACCTGAGGGGCTGGTGACCCACATATTCCAGATCAGGCTGTGTGTGTGTGACGTACCAGATAGACCCACACAGTTATCACCCCTTATTGGCACTTTAATCCCACTGTTTAATCCCTTTTTCCAGAGAAAATTATTTCAAAAAAACAAAAAATGAACTAAGCTCTCAGAGACAAGGCCATTGCAAGGCTTTAAAAACACAATGAGAATAAATAGCTTATAGAACTCATTTATTTTGTTCAAAGAGCTAAAAAAACACAGCTCACCTTGGTGCATAAATGTTTGGCACAGACTTTCTTGAACAAGCTGAAACACCTGTTTTAAACAGTGGTTTCTGGGGTGGACCATTAGCTACCAGCTACCTCAAACATCTTATTAAAAAAACTATCCTGCTGACAGTAAACCCTCAGTTATGGAGAGGTCTGAAATGGTCAGGAATGAAATACAAAATACACACACGTCACTCGCTCATAGATCAACACAAATGTGTAAACCAGAGTCCAATGTCTCTCCTTCACACTCTCTACTTTTCTTCTTTTTTGAATGCAAACTACTCCTCTGTTTGTGATAGATCAGACGTCAGACAGACAGGTAGGCAGACAGACAGGCAGGCAGACAGACAGGCAGGCTGACAGACAGGCAGGCTGACAGACAGGTAGGCAGACAGGTAGGCTGACAGGCAGGCAGGCAGACAGACAGGCAGGCTGACAGACAGGCAGGCAGGCTGACAGACAGGTAGGCAGACAGATAGGCTGACAGACAGGTAGGCTGACAGACAGGCAGGCTGACAGACAGGCAGGCTGACAGACAGGCAGGCTGACAGACAGATAGGCAGACAGACAGGCAGGCTGACAGACAGACAGGCAGGCTGACAGACAGGCAGGCTGACAGACAGGTAGGCAGACAGGTAGGCTGACAGACAGGCAGGCTGACAGACAGGCAGGCAGGCAGACAGAGATAGACAGAAAGGCAGATATGCAGACAGACACACAGACAGTGAGCTGGGAAAACATTAGTTAATGCCGAACCATGACTGCTAACCCCATGGCCCTCATCTGAATCATGCTGTTCTATCCACCAACCCGTTTACAGTACACAGATTAGTCAAGTCACTGAGCTGCTGGGTAGGAGGGAGCCACTCACGATGCCCGTCTATCCAACTCATGCAGTATTCACAACAACGATCAAATGGAATCTTATACTGTATATGAATACAACTGTGTTGCTTTGGGCACAGTTGAAGAGTTTCAGAGACTGTTGTTGTTGTGATCAAGTCTGGTAGATACGCAGTCCCCCCCCCCCCCCCCCCCTCTCTCTCTGTCTCTGTGCTGTTTGCTGTGTGAATGGGACATCAAGGGGACATCAAGGGGACATCACTCTGTGACGGGAGGTTATCTGTTGGTGTCCTCTATCGTGTCCTCACTTTCTCCCCTGACAGTAGTAAGAACGAACGCTGCCTCCACCACCCCCACCCCCACCCCCACCCCCAACCCCACCCCCACCCCCACCCCCACCCCCAGCCTGGTCCTAACTACACACACACACAAGCACACACACACACACACACACACACACACAGACACACACAGACACAGAGACACGTGCACTCTCACACACACACACACACACACACAGACACACACAGACACAGAGACACGTGCACTCTCACACACACACACACACACACACACATACACGCACACACACACACACACACAGACATGCACACACACACAGACACACACAGACACAGAGACACGTGCACTCTCACACACACACACACACATACACGCACACACACACACACACACACATACACACACACACACACACACACACACACACACACACACACAGAGACTGTACTTTGAGTGAGGTGCTTGGCCATTCTCATCTCATCTTCTTTCCATCTGTCTCTCTTTGTCATTTTCTCTCTCTCTGTTTCACTCCCTGCCTTCCCCTGCGGTGCTCTCCTTCTTCACACTATTACCCTCTCTCTTCCTCTCTCTCCCTCAACCCCCTCCCCCCATGCTACCTCATCCCCCACTCCCTTTTATGCTGTCCTACTGTATCCAGGGGAGGCTGGTGGAGGTAGAAATCGGAGGATGGACTCAACGTGCTTCCCCCTGCCCCTGTGGCAGTTTTGAATGAGTCTGGCCTTATTTCCATTCCAGCGTACTGGATGACTGCATTCACATTCCATTCAACCAGCTCAATGTAACATGGATAGGTTAAGGCCTCTCCCATTAGCCTGGCATGATACGGCAATTTGCAGATAATTACACCTATCATCATGAGGTTGCTACAACCCAGCCTAGGAAGCCGACACATGGAGGTGTAGCTGCCACATGCAGCATCGTTACATTGTTGTTGTATGTCCTTCTCTCATCCTCACCTTCCTCCTCTCATCCTGTCCCCTCGCCTGGGACCTCCAGTGTACAACAGGGGTCTGGGACCTTCAGTGTCCAACAGGGGTCTGGGACCTTCAGTGTACAACAGGGGTCTGGGACCTCCAGTGTACAACAGGGGTCTGGGACCTTCAGTGTACAACAGGGGTCTGGGACCTTCAGTGTACAACAGGGGTCTGGGACCTTCAGTGTACAACAGGGGTCTGGGACCAGGCACAGAAACCTCTCCAGTAACCGCCACACAGCATACACCCACGGTGTTACCAGATTAATGATCGTTAAGAAGCTGAGAACTAACACAGAGATGACCTCTGCCCTCTCTCCTGACCTCTGCCCTCTCTCCTGACCTCTGCCCTCTCTCCTGTTGCAGCCATATCTCTCACAACAGCCATGGTCCTTTTCACCGCTCACAGGATAGAATAGAATAGAATAGAATAGAATAGAATAGAATAGAATCACTCTTTGTGTGTGGCAATGTGTGTGTGGCCTTGTCAATTAGAATTGAATAAGATACACTCGCATATAAGATTAAATATACAATAATATACAAAGATTAAATGAAACTCTTCAGGCTGCAGGATGCTGCTATTCATCCTCAGTCCATGTTGTGACATGTGCTACTTTTGTGACTTTGTTTGTATTCTTCAGATTTCAGTCTGAAAAGGTCTTTGTGAGAGGAACTTAAATGACTGTCTCGTCATCTTTTGTTCCCCTGGAATATCTCTCCTTGAAGCACTGATTAGAATAAAACTCTCAAATGTACATTTACATTTATGGCATTTAGCAGACGCCTTTATCCAAAGCGACTTACAACAAATACATTTGTTTAAGTAAGTGAATCATCTATCCAACAGTCATCATAAGATAAAGTAATCAATGCTCGGACCAGAGGCAGTCACAATGCTAGAAAAAGGAAATTATTATTATTATTATTATTATTATTATTATTATTATTATTATTATCATTTATTTTTTGAATTGTGGCCCTGCGGTTAAGACACCGCAGGGGTGGCGTTAGGACGCCAGAGCATGTGGTGGCAGGTGGTTCCACAACTCACGTTCCTGAAGAGTCCCAGAGGAGCCGTAGATGGGAGGAGGATGTTGACGGTGTGTTGCGCTCAAAAAAGGGGTCTGCTTTATGACCATCCATCATCATCATCATCCATCTGGGCCCGTGTCACTTTCTCACTGTAAATGACTCTGTTCCATACCAGCGTGCCTTAGCTATGAGTTATTCATAATACACCACAGTGTACTGGTTGTATAACAAATGCACCATCGCTTCTCTGGAATCTCTTTAGGCCAAAGAGATGAAGCTGCTCTCTTGTGCTTTTATTCCCCTAGAAAGTACACAAGGTTCTAGATGTATGTATAATTGAACCACATATCAAGGTAATTGATCCCCAGAGTTCCCCCTCCCCTCCTCCCCAGCAGCTCTGTGCATACCTGAGCTGAGAGAGAGAGAGAGAGAGAGAGAGAGAGAGAGAGAGAGAGAGATGGATGGTTCCACATATCAATTATCTACGACCATCACGGCTCTCATACCAGATCCTTTCAGAGCAGTCCTACGAGACATTGAAATGCTCCTGAGCACAGAGCACACTCACACACTCTCTCTCACACACACACACACACACACACACCCACACCCACACACACACACACACACACACACACACCCACACACACACACTCTCACACACACACACACTCACACACTCTCTCACACACACACACACACACACACACACACACACTCGCACTCACACACACTCTCACACACACACACACACACTCACACACACACACTCTCACACACACACACACACACACACACACTCACACACACACACACACACACACACACCCACACACTGGTACAAAGACACACACACACACGTACACGCGCACACACATACCCACATACACACACACACACACACACACACACACACACCCACCTACCCACACACACACACTCACCCAGCTGTGAATCAGCTACTAAGCTACATTCACAGAATCCAGCCACAGAGGCAGCCAGCACTGTGGGCTCATGGGATGAATCGTGTCCCAGATCCTAATTCATACTTTAATGGTGTTGTGGTGTTTTTTCACCCCCTGTTAATTGTATTTCCTGGATGCTGAGGGAAGTGGACTCACTGAAGCGTTCTCCTGATACTGCTTTGGCGCTTAGGCTTTAGCGGTAACTCCACACGCACACACACACACACACACACACACACACACACACACACACACAGGTTCTCTGGCATTAGAAGCTGTGTCCCCTGACACCATTCAGCGAATCCCCCTGACAAGCCAGTAACTACTGCATTCACATGGTCTAATGGTAGGAATATCTCTCTCTTTTTTTTCCATTTCCCTCCCTCTCTCTCTCTCTCTCTCTCCCTCTCCCTCTCCCTCTCTCCGGTTTCCTCTCTGAAACAGCCTTTAAGAGGCCTTTAATACTTAATACAGTTGATGTAATCTTTAGAGGTTTATAGCCTTTTCCAAAACACAACTTTTACCAGTACAACGCTCAAAGCTCGTCCGCAGAAACTGCAGCATGTTCTCTGAGAGACACTTCTCACTTCCCCGAAAAGCCTGACGGCCGTGTGTGAGGAGGGAGTTGCGTCTCCGTTCCACACGCGGTGCTGGATGAGGACTGGGTTAGGGTTAGGGTTAGGGTTAGGGTTAGGGTTAGGGTTAGGGTTCCACACGCGGTGCTGGATGAGGACTGGGTTAGGGTTAGGGTTAGGGTTAGGGTTAGGGTTAGGGTTCCACACGCGGTGCTGGATGAGGACTGGGTTAGGGTTAGGGTTAGGGTTAGGGTTAGGGTTCCACACGCGGTGCTGGATGAGGACTGAGTGTTGTGTGAGTGATGCTGCTGACCTTTCCGGCGCTCTGTGAGAGTAATGCCCTTCTCTTCATCAAGCCGTCTTCCCAACCTCACACCACACTGTGACACATGCAAATGGCAGAACTACCTCCAGTACAGGCCAGCTTGAAGGACTACCTTGAGAGATTGAGAGATTTTACACATGTGGGCAGTTGGTTTCAGATGGGAGGGTGGGGGGGGGGGCTGTTTTAAAGCAAGCAATGTGGTAGATCAATTCATTTAATGCAGCCAAACAATTTGACTAAAATGTTCATAATTTAGCTCATGGACATTTCTATAATCACTGCCCACTGATCTTCTCTGATCTTCTCCTGTGTCGACAGGTTGTGTGTGTTGATACTGTTCACAGGCACGTATTTGATCAGGTGACCTATTTGTTTCTAACCTCAATAAAAGAAAAGTGATGATGGGTCTGTGTGTGTGTCTGTAGTGTTGATGGGTCTGTGTGTGTCTGTAGTGATGATGGGTCTGTGTGTGTCTGTAGTGATGATAGGTTTGTGTGTGTCTGTAGTGTTGATGGGTCTGTGTGTGTCTGTAGTGTTGATGGGTCTGTGTGTGTCTGTAGTGATGATGGGTCTGTGTGTGTCTGTAGTGATGATGGGTCTGTGTGTGTCTGTAGTGATGATGGGTCTGTGTGTGTCTGTAGTGATGATGGGTCTGTGTGTGTCTGTAGTGATGATAGGTCTATGTGTGTCTGTAGTGATGATAGGTCTATGTGTGTCTGTAGTGATGATGGGTCTGTGTGTGTCTGTAGTGATGATGGGTCTGTGTGTGTCTGTAGTGATGATAGGTCTATGTGTGTCTGTAGTGATGATAGGTCTGTGTGTGTCTGTAGTGATGATGGGTCTGTGTGTGTCTGTAGTGATGATGGGTCTGTGTGTGTCTGTAGTGATGATGGATCTGTGTGTGTCTGTAGTAATGATGGGTCTGTGTGTGTCTGTAGTGTTGATTGGTCTGTGTGTGTCTGTAGTGATGATGGGTCTGTGTGTGTCTGTAGTGATGATGGGTCTGTGTGTGTCTGTAGTGATGATGGGTCTGTGTGTGTCTGTAGTAATGATGGGTCTGTGTGTGTCTGTAGTGATGATAGGTCTGTGTGTGTCTGTAGTGTTGATTGGTCTGTGTGTGTCTGTAGTGATGATGGGTCTGTGTGTGTCTGTAGTGTTGATGGGTCTGTGTGTGTCTGTAGTGATGATAGGTCTGTGTGTGTCTGTAGTGATGATGGGTCTGTGTGTGTCTGTAGTGATGATGGGTCTGTGTGTGTCTGTAGTGTTGATGGGTCTGTGTGTGTCTGTAGTGATGATGGGTCTGTGTGTGTCTGTAGTGTTGATTGGTCTGTGTGTGTCTGTAGTGATGATGGGTCTGTGTGTGTCTGTAGTGATGATAGGTCTGTGTGTGTCTGTAGTGTTGATGGGTCTGTGTGTGTCTGTAGTGATGATGGGTCTGTGTGTGTCTGTAGTCATGATGGGTCTGTGTTTTTTGCATGGTGATGTCAT
The DNA here is from genome assembly GCF_951799395.1 of Argentina silus. Taxonomy (NCBI): domain Eukaryota; kingdom Metazoa; phylum Chordata; class Actinopteri; order Argentiniformes; family Argentinidae; genus Argentina; species Argentina silus. The sequence continues at coordinate 23,041,288 of NC_139662.1, forward strand.
CACCTACCTTGGGTAGATGGACGTGACAGCAGACAGCTGTGTTAATGTGTAAATGTGTTAATGTGTAAATGTGTTAATGTGTAAATGTGTAAATGTGTAAATGTGTTCATGTGTAAATGTGTTCATGTGTAAATGTGTAAATGTGTAAATGTGTAAATGTGTTCATGTGTAAATGTGTTCATGTGTTCATGTGTTAATGAGTTAATGTGTTAATGTGTGTAAATGTGTGTAAATGTGTGTATGTATGTGTGTAAATGTGTTAATGTGTGTTAATGTGTTAATGTGTGTTGTATGTGTGTTGTATTTGTGTAAATGTGTGTATGTATGTGTGTAAATGTGTGTAAATGTGTGTAAATGTGTGTTGTATGTATGTGTGTAAATGTGTGTTGTATGTGTGTAAATGTGTGTATGTATGTGTGTATGTATGTGTGTAAATGTGTGTAAATGTGTGTTGTATGTGTGTAAATGTGTGTATGTATGTGTGTAAATGTGTGTAAATGTGTGTAAATGTGTGTAAATGTGTGTTGTATGTATGTGTGTATGTATGTGTGCAAATGTGTGTTGTATGTGTGTAAATGTGTGTAAATGTGTGTTGTATGTTGTACGTTTGTGTATGTTGGCATGTACTGGATGTACGTTATCTTTACATGCTAATGCTGCAATGGCTGTTGGGATTTGTTGATGAGGGGAGGGAGAGCGACAGACACTGACACTGAATTTACTCTGACAGCATTTAAAATAAAACACACAATTTCCAAACATTCATTCACACTGCAAATAATAGCAGTATATTCATAACATTACTACAACACAAAGGTCTGTTAAAACGACCCCCCTAACGTCCCAAAGCGTGAACGTGTGGATTAGCAGGGAAACTGGCTAAAACTGCAATTACTACAACCAGAAGAATCGTAAGGGATTGGATGGATTAGGAACGTCGCTAAAACCAAATCACTGATGTATTTGGATGCTTCAAACAGGCTCCGCTCTGTCGTGCTGTCGTCCAATCCCACAGGAGCTGTGGTGTTATTTTTAATAACATCCGTTTAAAATAAACGTTATGTTTGTGGTGTTACGTTTAACTATGTTTTTCAAATAGCTGTTCAAATGCTGATACGTAGAATGGAAATGTAATTGGCTTCTTTGTAAGAAAAGTTACTAACAGCAACTACCAATCACAACACAGGAATATTCAGGTGCGAGACGTGAGGTAAAACTCACCTCACAGCTACGCCTGCAGCCAAACAAACATCAAGCTTTCAGCCCTCAGCTCCCAGCGGACGCTCAGCTCCAGCCTTCTACACCCTGTTAACTCTGCTCTTACCCAACCCACATCAGAGCCAAGCCTTCGTTAAAGGCTACACATCTGACCAGATCTGGCCTGAATGCCCGCGCTTGTTATCAAGACACAGCGGGAGGTCAAGTGGATGAGCTTTGTATCGCTGATCGGGGAATTGGGGTTTGGGAATTGCTGATTTGGTAATTGCTGGTTTAACCTTGGTCTCCACACAACACCATGCTGTGTGTGTTTATGCCCACTGGCTGTGGCCCATGCACTTTCTCTGTACTGGCCATGATGAATATCGCCTCCTGGTGGTCAAAGCATGCGATGCAGCATGGCACGTTTTTTTATTTGGGCAGTAGTCACTAACCCTGGTCCTGGAGACCTATAGGCTGTGCAGGCTTTTATTCCAACCTATCCCCATCACACCTCATTCAACCAATCAAGGTCCGGATGAGCAGTAAATGGGTTTCAATGGATGTGTGCGTAGCAGATGCTTTGATTCTAAAAATGCACAGTTCGACATTATCCATACGTTGTTTTACACTGTAGCCGTCCCTGTATATCCTTAACCCCCTCCAACAACAAATACCGGGGTAGTCCTGATGTAAACTACAGTAGATAAACTACTGTTCATAACCGACTACAGACCCCAGAGTCTGTTTCCTCTGTGATTGTACTGTACTCTCATTTCTGAATACTTAATTTCTGAGAGCCAGAGCTTTAGCAGTCCCTGGAGTTTCAGTCCAGCCAAAAATGTTCTTCCTCTGGCTCGGTTTCATCACCACACCCCTGCAGACAGGACACAGAGGAGTCACAGAGAAGGCTGTACACAGTCTGTGGCCACAGGACCCTGAGGCGAGAGAGAGATAGCTCCCAGGAATCAGCGGAAAACCGAGCAGCCTCTCAGATCATCACAAGAGGGGCATCCATAACAGATGGACGCTTGTGTGTTTCAACAGCTTGACTTTCCCAACGGGGCCCCAGTCATTCAGCGATGAGTGGCCCCTGCCAACTTCCAGTCAAGCCCAGCAAATCAACCATCATAATGAGTGATCACGGCTCTCTCCAGACCTGTCAGACCGTGATGAGGACAGATCTAAACATGGATCCAGTTCAGAATCCGACTTAATCTGCATTTAAGACTTGTTTAAGGCGTGTTTAACCAGCGCTGTGTTTACCGTAGGACGGAGAGCTGAAGTGGTAATGACTTTATCTGAACAGCACCCCGCTGTTTCACTACTCCGAGCTTCACTGAGATAAGCAGCAGGTTCCAGGCCCAGAGCAACATCAGCATAAACAAAAATCTCTCTCGATTCAGTCGAATAAGCTTTGTTGCCATAATAACACGTCTGACGTTGTCAAAGCACACATAGGAACGTATAAATTAGTAACGACAGAAATTATGATCTAAAATGAACGATAACAGTATTCTAAGAATATCAATGACAACTCCTACTGGTCAACTCCTACTGGTCAACTCCTACTGGTCAACTCCTACTGGTCGGCGGCTAGTTGTGTTTCTGTTATGTATTCCTCTGGCGGTCCCTGAGGTGGTGGCAGCACACCGCGTGATTGGCTGCCAGTTTGGAGCAGTTCTGATTTTTCACCCAGTAAGAATGGCATTTTTACTTTGTCTGTTTGTGTGTCAGAATCATTCTAGTTCTCTCTCTCTCTCTCTCTGCTTCTACTTATTTCTGGGGGCAGAGTGTACACATCATGTCTTCCCTGCCCCCCCCCCCCCTCTCTCTCTCTCTCTGTATCTCTCTCTTCTCTGGGCAGCCAGGTCTGCCCCCCCCCC
>NC_139662.1:23057718-23087718 GCF_951799395.1 Argentina silus
ATACCAGTAAACATTGACTTTCAGAAGCCTCTTCCCTCCCATCTCCTCGTGGCCTCGTCAGTCATTTGTTAGATTAAAGTAACGTACTCTGTTGTGGCCTGGGTGGTCCAGGGGTCCAGCACCACGGCCTACAGTGCACATATATGCCCATATTTGGCATGGCTTCGAATCCAGTCCATGCTCCTCCTTCCTTCCTGTCTTTCTCTACTATCTCTATCCAATAAAAAAGGACATGTGTGGGACTGCCCGAGTCCAAAAAATAACCATAAAAAAGTTATTAATAACATACTCTGCGATACAAATGACAAGTTCTGAATATGGAGCACATGTGAGCAGATATGTAGGTCTTCGGAGGTCCCCCAAGCTGTTTGCCCTGGTCCTCAGTTCCCCCCGCGGGCTCCTGGCCCCCCAGGGCAGACTGCCATAGCCCACTCACTGTCTGACTCACCGCGCTGCGCATCGTGTCCCAGCCAACCAGCGTAGGAGAAAGAGCTCTCACACACACACACACACACACACACACACACAGGCGAGAGCGTAAACACAGCAAAACAACTCTTTAACTTGTCACTGGCGATACTCAGAGAGGAACCAACGAAATGGGGGAAACGTGTCTGAGTGGATATTTCTGGGTGTTTGTGAACTGGCTGTGTTGACATGTTGTCTGCAGTTCTCTGGTTGGTCTGAGATCTGTGTGTTTGTGAACTGGGCTGTGTTGACATGTTGTCTGCAGTTCTCTGGTTGGTCTGAGATCTCTGGCTCGGTAGAAAAGCGCTGGCCAGGGTTTCTGATTGACATGACTGTGGTGGTGTGAAAAGCTGCAGCCACATTTAAAAACTGTGCCTGCATGTGCTTCTGTCTCCTCTCTCTGAAGCAGCTACCTTACAAGATGAACCTTTCAGACCAGGTAAGTGCCAGCTCACACACACACACACACACTTACTAAACCTACACACACCTACTAAACACACACACACACACCTACTAAACACACACACACACCTACTAAACACACACACACACCTACTAAACCCACACACACCTACTAAACCCACACACACCTACTAAACACACACACACACACACCTACTAAACACACACACACCTACTAAACACACACACACACGCATTTCACTCAAATATATCTGTGTGTGTGTGTGTGTGTGTGTGTGTGTGTGTGTGTGTGTGTGTGTGTGTGTGTGTGTGCGTGTGCGTGTGCGTGTGTGTGTGTGTGTGTTTCAGAGCTCCATTGAGGAGGAACAGCAGCTCAGCAAGTGTACGTCTCTATTAGAGAGCCAACACCACCACCTGCTGCACTGCCTGGAGAAGACCACCGTGAGTCCCCCGCACCCCCTACCACAGACACATAACCACCACACCCCCTACCACAGACACATAACCACCACACCCCCTACCACAGACACATAACCACCACACCCCCTACCACAGACACATAACCACCACACCCCCTACCACAGACACATAACCACCGCACCCCCTACCACTGACACATAACCACCACACCCCCTACCACTGAAACATAACCACCACACCCCCTACCACAGACACATAACCACCACACCCCCTACCACTGAAACATAACCACCACACCCCCTACCACAGACACATAACCACCACACCCCCTACCACTGAAACATAACCACCGCACCCCCTACCACAGACACATAACCACCACACCCCCTACCACAGACACATAACCACCACACCCCCTACCACAGACACATAACCACCACACCCCCTACCACAGACACATAACCACCACACCCCCTACCACAGACACATAACCACCACACCCCCTACCACAGACACATAACCACCACACCCCCTACCACTGAAACATGTTCACTCCACCTACCACTGAAACATGTTCACTCCACCTACCACTGAAACATGTTCACTCCACCTACCACTGAAACATAACCAGACATGTTCACAGTTCCTACTACTGAAACATAACCAGACATGTTCACAGTTCCTACTATTGTACTACTCGTACAATCATGTTAAACTGGTGATCATGCAAAAATGTGAAAATACAATTAAAGAAAGAATGCATCCAATAGGCACATCCAATATAATTATTATACCAGGAACAATCAGCATGCTCACTTTCTTATTGTGGAGAATGGAGACCATCAAATAATCTTTAAACAATGCAATTAAAAATAATTTAATAAAAGTTCATAACATTTTGACATGAATATTACAGTACATTTCTCTGAAAATATGTCACAGTGAAATCAATGGCTTGTAAATATTTTTGAAATGTTTATTGCATAAAAGCTGATATTTTGTTAAGTACGTATTTTCTGATGTTCTCTCCACTCCCCTCCCCTGTTCTCTCCCTTCCCCTCTCCTCCCGTTTCTCCTTCCCCTCCCCACCCCTCCCCTGTTTCTCCCTCCCCTCCCCCGTTCTCTCCCCTCCCCTCCCCTCCCCTGTTTCTCCCTCCCCTCCACCTCCCCTCCACCTCCCCTCTTCTCCCCCCTCCCCCTCTGTAGAACCATGAGTTTGTGGATGAGCAGTGTTATGAGCAGAGCTACCTAGAGGGGGCGCTACAGAGCTACCCGTCTCGAAGCCCCTCCCTCTCCAGCCAAGAGGGCGTGACCGGCACCTGCTGCTCCCGCCGATCAAAGAGAAACCACGCCCCTTTATCCAACTCCAGCGCACCTGCGGGAACACACACACACCCCCTCACACACACACACCTGCACAGCCTGCACGAGCTCAGCACCATCCACATCCAGCCCCTCAGCACCAGGTGAGCGCTAAGCACTGGCCTGGGGTCAGATTCATGGCTAAAGCAAGTTCATGTTGTATCAGAGGTAACATTCGGCCTACTGATCTTGGATCAGACGAACCTAGTCCATCAGCTATGGTGTTACATTTCTGATATGAATCTAGTACAACTCAACCGTTGACATTTATGAAATCGACCATCCAGTCCTGATGGTCAGTTGGATAAAACCATGTTGTTGAGCAGTGAAAATGTCCTGAGTTAATGGAACAGTCGTTTTATTGATTGATGTATTTAACAAGGTAAGTCCATTTAGGACAAATTCTCATTGACATGACACATCCTTTTTCTCTCTGTCTCTCTCTCTCTCTCTCTCTCTCTCTCTCTCTCTCTCTCTCTCTCTCCCCCTCCCTCCCTCCCTCCCTCCCCCCCCTCCCTCCCTCCCTCTCCCCCCCCCTCCCTCCCTCCCTCCCTCCCCCCGCCCCCTCCCTCCCTCTCCCCCCCTCCCTCCCTCTCTCCCCCCCCCTCCCTCCCCCCCCTCCCTCTCTCCCCCCCATGACACATCCTTTTTCTCTCTGTCTCTCTCTCTCTCTCTCTCTCTCTCTCTCTCTCTCTCTCTCTCTCTCTCTCCCCCTCCCTCCCTCCCTCTCTCCCCCCCCCTCCCTCCCTCCCTCCCTCCCCCCCCTCCCTCCCTCCCTCCCTCCCCCCCCTCCCTCCCTCCCTCTCTTCAGTCGCTCCAGTCTCAACATGCGTGTGGACGAGCCATCCCGTCTCAACTGCCAGGGCAGCCAGATCACCACGGCGATCATCAGCATCCCCACGCCCCCGGCAACCACTCCCGAGGGCGACGCCCACCCGCCGCCAGGCCCCGCCCTTCAGAACGTTGTGAAGGTGTCTGCGCTGTGAGAGTGGGAGCAGACGGACGCGCCGACTGACAGACAGACGGACGGACAGACGGACGGACGGACGGACGGATGGACAGAATCATGCAGACAGACAGAGGGACAGACGGATGGACAGAATCATGCAGACAGACAGAGGGACGGACGGATGGACAGAATCATGCAGACAGACAGAGGGACGGACGGATGACTCAGACGGACAGAGGAGTGGAGGAAGAGACATTCAGTCACAGACTGGCCATGGAAGAGCCTGCCCTCTGGTGGAGACGTACTGTAATGACACAGACTCCCTGTAGAAATGGAGAAAGCGTGTGTGTTTGTGCGTGCGTGCGTGCGTGCGTGCGTGCGTGCGTGCGTGAGAGAGAGGATTAAATAAAAGTGCAATGAGTTCTGAGGATATGAAAGAACACAAGCGTGAAGACAGTGAGGTCTTTATAGCAGCAGAACAAAACGGATCAGAAGAAAAACAAGCAGAATATACTGTTAGACTAATCACAAACTCTGTTCCTCTGGTTTGGCTATCCTTTGTTTTGTTAAGTTTTGTGTCATTTTGGTCCACTTATCTATCTTGATAGATTAATATATCATGATTCAAAATTATAATTTTTTTCAGGTACAGTTTTATTCCACTAGTGAAAAATCTTTGAAGAGTAATACAATAGTAGGTGTGTTTGTGACGGAGATACTAGTGGGCTTCATATTTGTGAAAGTGTGTTTGTCTCTGTGTGTGTGTGTGTGTGCGTGTGCGCGTGCGTGTGTGTGTGTGTGTGCGTGTGTGTGTGTGTGTGCGTGGATGTGAGTTTGAGCAAGGAACTCTGTGTAGTTTAGCTCTCCTGGACGTGTCTGTGGTTCTCATCCAGTATCTTTGACTAGCTGCCACTCTGGGTTCCTGTACACATTTTTGTCCAAAATTCTCAGCTGGAAGCCTTTTAAACAATATGTGCCTGTTTCGTTTGAGTCAAATTATTATTTATTTATTTTGTTCTCCTTTTGCTTTTCTTTGGGGCTCTAGAAGTCCAATGGACCTCGACATTTAATTCTCTGACCACAAAACCAAAAAAAGGTGATATTTTAACTCAAACCACATCGAACTAAAAGCACAAGGTATTTGCTGAGAATTTCTGACATGGATCTGTCCTGAGCCTGAGTTATTTGTGAATATTGTTAATAGAATATTTTGTAATATTTGGCCATTGTTTGGCAGAGCCAGTGAAGCTGTCCTCTCTCTCTCTCTCTCTCTCTCTCTCTCTCTCTCTCTCGTTGTTGTCCTGTACCCCTCCCCTCTGTGTGAATAATATGCTTTCGGTACGGTAATTGTTTTAGTCGTGAACGTTTTCTCCCCCCAGAACTCAGCGGGCATTTTTCTAAGTTGTTGGGTGTGTGTGTGTGTGTGTGTGTGTGTGTGTGTACACTCTCTCTCTCTACGTGGAACTCTTGGTGTTTGTACTTTTTTGTCACCTTCAGTGTTTCTCCCCAGACATTCTTGGTCTTTAGATTTTATTTATTTCTGGAGAACTTGAAACCTGGGACATCTGTCGTCATGGTGACCACTGAGGCATGGAAGAGGACCCGGGGCGACCCGCCCGTGGATCTCTGCCAACTAGTCCAAATGTTGTTCTGTCTTTACCCCAAAACACGAGCCCGTACCCTAACTCTACCCTGACCTCCTAACACCCACCCCTCATCACTGACCCCCACACCTTACAGTTCACACTGGCCATAACACCAAACAGCACTAGCCCCTAACCTGTAGTCCCACCTTTAACTCACACCCCCTGACCCCGTGACCCCGTGACCCCTGACTCCTAACCCAGCTTACCTCTGAGTTCTCTCATCTCATTGGTCTGTTTCCTCTTAACCACTATTCTGGGTCAAACAGCTCTAGGAATAATATATGCCATTTAGCTGACGCTTTTATCCAAAGTGACTTACATCACAGTGAGTGCATACATTTTTCAGTATATATGGTCCCAGCGGGAATCAAACCCCCAACCTAAGCGTTGTTAGCGCCATGCTCTACCAACTGAGCCACAGAGGACCACAGAGGACCACCTGGAATATGAGTTGAATCTAATGCGACTCCAGAGGCATGCGACTCGGGGGGCCATCATGTCTGCTGGGTATCTCCTCTTATTTACTACTTAATACCACTGATTGGTCAATAAGTGTGCATATTTGTCTAAATCAGTCCCTCATTCGGAGAGAAAACCAGCAGACACTATGGCTCCTGTGAGGACCAGACCTGTGACCTCCAGGGGGCGACAGAGAGCACACACCCAGGACCCCAGCACCTGTGGATCGAGTATCACCGCGAAGTCCAGTGTAGCTCACACTGACTGAAGGGATGGTGTCAACCTCGTGAGCCAGAAGGGTCCGTTGGATCAGATCCTCTGACCAGAATCCATGGTACTGCTCATTTAGGACCGTGCTGCCTTCGCAAACACTGGTATCACTCATTTAGTACTTAATCATGTATTATTCAGGTGGCCCTCACTCTCCAGACTCAGTATTAGCATTTAGCATAGATTAGGCTAATGCAGAAAACAAGCACAGACAGGCAGAGCGTCTATGACTGATTCTTGAGAGGAAGACGTACCTTATTCACTGAGAGAAGGAAGTAGAGAAAAAGACCAATCACAACCTTTTAAGAGCGGTTATACGGTACATATTGACTTCATACAGCATTAGGCCTACGTCTGGCATCAACAATACTTTAGTCTGTTAGCTGTAGCAGGGGTCTGAAACAAGGCTGAGTTCCAGAGGTGTTGTCACAAGTTGATTTTTCTGTTTCAAAATGGCCGAGGTCGGGTCACACCCTCAAAGTGTCGAATCATTGTATTCTTTTTACAAATGATAGAAACGGAGGTCTGTGATCGTGTTGGTCTCTCTTTTTTTGTTTTTCACTCTCTCTCTCTCTCTCTCTCCTTACTCGTCTTTTCCTTGGCTCAGTCTCTCTCTCTCTCTTTCACTCTTCTCTTCCCCTCCTTTGACTTCTGTGGTTGTTTAGACTACTGCTGTGTATCCTGTCATGTGTTGGATATTATTTATGACCTTGTCTTGTGTCCTGACTGTGAAAACGCCTGATAAAAGATCTATATCTGCCACAAATACAAACATTGTGGACGTCTTCGACTCTGTCTGTGTATCCTCTGCTTTGGGTGTGTGTGTGTGGGGCGGGGGGGGAGACACCTGTGTGTGTGTGTGTGTGTGTGTGTGTGTGTGTGTGTGTGTGTGTGTGTGTGTGTGTGTGTGTGTGTGCGTGTTTCTGCTTTCCTCCACAGTCAAAACAAGCTTCTCTCTGGCCTCTCAGCACCTTAGCCGGGGGGGGTGGGGGGGCAGCAGCTGGGGGTTGGGGGGCAGCAGCCAGGTACGGAGGAGAGCAGCTTGCTGAACTCAGAGCGGAACTGGCGAGTGACCATTGTGTAGATGAGGGGGTCCATAGCGGCTGGGATGGAGGTCAGCACCATGGCCGTGGTCTCCATCTCCCTGACAACCTGACAACCAGAGAGAGAGAGAGACAGAGACAGAGACCGACAGAGAGAGAGGGAGAGAGAGGCAGAGAGAGAGAGAGAGACAGAGACCGACAGAGAGAGAAGGAGAGAGAGAGAGAGGCAGAGAGAGAGAGAGACAGAGAGAGAGAGAGAGAGAGAGAGAGAGAGAACGCTGACTGCTTTGTCATGATCATGTTGTAAACAAAAGCAGAGAAAAAGACGACATCCACATAATTGAAACTTCTTTTCTTTTTTAGGATAGTGTGGTACACTCTTGAATAGAGACAGTGGAGAGAGACAGGAAAGTAAGGAGGAGAGGGCAGGGCATGGGCCGGGTTCTAACCCATGCCGACATGGGAATATATGTGCATTGTAGGCCATGGTGCTAGACCACTGGACCACCCTAGGCCACGAAACTTCTTATTATAAGAAGAGGTGATTATATTTTACTTCAAAACCATTGAACTTATGGCTCACTTAAAAAAGGTTCAGTGGGGCACCTGTGTACATTCTTCTGTGGTAAATTGATAAAACATTAACTATCACATATCAAATAACCAAACTAATATATTATAGATTAAATTCATAGTGTCATCCTCCACCATTTATCATATGCACATATAGGCCTACTCACTGAGTCACTGTCTATGAAGTCCAACAGCATAGTCACAACCAAGGGGATCCAGAAGAGTGTGAAAGCGATGATGATGTACCCCAGGCGCTGGGCCAGTTTCCCTTCCACCCTCTTCTTCCCTAGCTCTCTGGCGGTGGGGGTCAGGAGACACACGGCCCCCACGATCTCCGGAGGTTTCTCCGTGACGCAGTGGGACGAGGTGGCTTCGGACACGGTGATGACCGCGCATCGAGTGGGCTGCGGGCATCCTGACTGTCCCGCCGCCGAGAAAGATCTGAACGAGCATACCGGAGCTGAAGCTGAGAAACTGTGCCAGGTCCAGATGTGCTTGGCTACGGACGGCCTCAGCTGGATCCCGCTGTCGAATACTTTCCTGCTGTGCTGCCTGACCACTTTAAAAATCCGCGCGTAATGGATAACGATCAGAATCACGCAGCATCCCCACACGGGCACCAAAACGTAAACACCGAACGGATCCGAATGTTGATACTCATTCTCGTAGGAATGCTCCTGGCCGTCTCGGCGGCACATCATGTAAAACACAGCCTGTTTGGACAGAGTCAGAGAGAGGATCGCCAAGAGGAGCCCGCATGCCCAGATAGACGGGATCCAAATCCAAATTCTTGCCTTCCGTTTGTCGGTGTGGAACGGGAAAGCGATGGCCTGAAACCGCTCCACGCTGATGCTGACCAGAGTGAGCAGCTGGACGCAGCTGCAGAGCGCATAGGTGAACTGCTGCAGGGCGCACATTAGCACCGACACCTCCCGGTGTCTCCCGTCCCACAGGACGGAAAAGAGGAAGAGAGGGGTGTCCACGGAACATTTCACAAGATCGCTGGCAGCCAAGTTGACCAGAAGCGCGTTGTTCGGAGTCTGCAAACTCCTGTTTCTGAACACCACCCAGCACACCAGCAGATTCCCCGGCAGACCCAGGAGAAACACCAGGCTCAACACCAGACAGTTAAACACGAGAAACATGGTGTCCACGAGTGTCTCGCTGTAAGCTGTGGTTTCGTTCCATGTCGTGTCCAAAACCGTGTCCATCACTGTGGATCTGTAGCGCAGCGTTTCATCTTGGTGTGAACTGTACAGCGGGTCAAAGTCGTTCTCCTTTCACTGCGCGTTTCTCTCTGTCGTCCTTGCTATCACACCGGCATACCTGCGTCACTTGGGAGCCAGACATTTAGTCAATATGAATCCAATCTGTTCCGTTCCTATTATCCTCGCTGCGCATACAAGAACCACTCACCTGCCTGTGAAACGATGGACCTCATTATCCTCCTCAAATAGGCAGGATGAAAACGGACGGATAGATCTGATGTTAGATTATATGTGCTTTCATCAATAGCCTGCCTATATTTCACTCACTCACTCACTCACTCACTTCCATTCCTGGTCCAAGTCGTTCATGACTACAGCCGTCCTACTCAACCGACCTGGACTCACAACGCAAAACGGACCAAATGGACTAGTTCAGATTGATCAGTGAGGAGGGTAGCTCCTGTCACATGTCAGTATGGTGAATTGGTCAATTAGTGTGCAGCCTGTTGTTGAGTGGAATACTCAGCTACTGCTTCTGTCCTCATCCTGATTGGATGAGCAGTTGTTGATTGGTGTGAAATCAAGGTCAGTCTATTGTTGACTCAGTGCGACCTTGAAGGCTTTCTGAGGGCATTGTTGAGGGTTGTTGAGCTGATTAATCTGCAGTAAAGAGGTCTCCTAAAGATGGTGTCTAAAGATGGCAATGACTCTATGCCATGCGAACGTCAAGTCAGAATGTCATTCAGGTAATACATCAGACACAGAAAGGTATCTCTTTAATAGAATCTATAATCTCTTTAATAGAAACGTAAATAACAAAAAAATGCACAATACAGGTATGCATTTATTTACAAAACAATAACATTTTTTTACATCCAAAATCTGTCAAAATCAGCTGATCAGGAATGGACTTAAATATCTCTCCTTTCAGATACTCAACTGCTGATGAGTGCAAATTGGATATGTTCCAATTCAAATACAGTTATTTTACATTCTCCAGACATCTGCCTTCTCCCACACATTTAGGACAGTAATAAGTCGTCATATATCAGAAGTGGACAGTAGCTGTATACCTGAGTCAGGTGGGTCAGTGCTTGAGCAGTTCCTCCATGTACACAGTGTTCATGCGGTAGGCAGCCATCCAGCTTTGGGCCGCATGGTAGCCATGGTAACCCTGGTGGTGAGAGGGGGACATAGAGGCGTAGTACTCCTCCCAAGCTCTGTAGTAGGCCCTCCAGTAACCCTCATAACTCCCCTCCTCCTCCTCCTCCTCCTCCATATCCTCCTCTTCCTCACTCACTCCATCCCTGCCTCTCTTGTTCTCCTTCCCTCTCTTCTCAGGCCCCTTTCTTCTGCCCTCATCCAGAACCTCTCTCTTGGTTTCCTTCTTCATCTGTTTCCCTGCAGCCCTCCAGTCCTCCCTGCCCTTCATTCCTGGCCCCCTCTCCCAGGCCTCTTTGCCTCCCGCCCTGCCCACCGAAGGCTCACCATCTCTGGCCTTAGAGACCGGCGCTCTCCCCTCTGGTCGGGAGCCCCTCTGGTGGCTAGGATGGGGAGGGTAGGGTGTAGAGTGGGCTTTGGTGGAAGCAGGCTTCGGTTTGACGGCCGTGGAACCATGCCCTGCTTGAGTCTGAATCTGAGGGACTGTTCTGTGCTCTACACCTCTCGTCTGATCTGCCGAGCTCAGCTGCGACTCGTCAGCCTGCCGGTCCATTTCCATGTCAGAGCCAGAGCTTGACCCGCCGGAGGTGGAGTCCAAAGGTGAAAGGTCAGAGTTCGTCTTGACGGGGAGCTGTGTGTGTGCTTGCGGACGCCCTCCGTCCCGCAGTGTGTGAGTGTGTGTGAGCGGGTTGTCGTCGTTGGGCAGCATGTGTGACTCATCGTGTGACTCCTCCCCTCTGAACTGTCGGATGACCTCCACCGACCTCCCCAGCCCCTCTGTGATGAAGCTCTGGAAGTCGAGCTCCGCCTCCTGGAAGGTCATGAACCCTGACCCCTGACTCTTGAAGGAGCTGAGAGGAGGGATCTTGGGCAGGGCGTCCTGCATCTCCTTACGGGAGGGACCCAGAGAGGCCCCGGGGCCTGCTGAAGCACCAGGAGCGGGTAGAAGGACATCCAGGGCAGTGGGAGCCTTTTTGGGGGTCCCTCCGACCTTGGTCCCAGGTTCGGACCCAGGTCCGGCTGTGTGACGGCTCTTTCTAGACCCGCTGGGGTCAGCGTTCTCTGGGTGGACAGGGCCGGGGTCCTGGTACCTCGAGGGTTTAGGGGCTGGAGCTTCAGCCTTGACCCGCTTCTTCTTCTCCGTCTTGGGGAAGACCTGGAGGCGAGTCCCTGGTGTGGGGGCCTCCACGGTGATGTCCCAGTCACAGGGCTCCTGCATTAGGCCAGGCTCTAGGGGGTCTGACAGAGAGATTAGGGTTCAGTACTGATGTCAGTACTGTGATCAGTACTGATGTTAGAGCGTGGTATTCTGCCCCCCCCCCCCTCCCCCCCCTTACCTGGTAGAGCACAAAGACTCAGGCTGCACTTCTGAGCGATGGCCATCATCTTGTTCTCCTCCTCTCCATGGCAACAGTAGGTCACCGCCAGCCCCTGAGTACCTGGGACAAAGAGACCATGAGGACCGATTGAGAGAGAGTGTGTGTGAGGGTGAGTGTGTGTGAGAGAGAGTGTGTGAGTGTGTGTAAGCAAGAGAGTGTGTGTGTGTGTGTGTGTGTGTGTGTGTGTGTGTGTGTGTGTGTGTGTGTGTGTGTGCGTGCTTGCACGACAGCCTCCTTACACGAAGACAAAGGAATCAATCTGTGGAGTGCTTCGAGGAAGGCCTGAGAGGAAGGCCAAACTACTCAGTATTTTTATTCTATTTGATAATTTTTTCACTACTCTGAGTGTATTGAGCGCTACTTACATCTTGTATTGCCCACAAATCCTCTCTCTCTCTCTCTCTCTATACCGGCAAATATCACAATGTGCTTTCTCCCCATTCCTGTTATTCCATCCCTCAGGAGAACACACAAATGCTACCCCCCCCCCCTCCTAATCTACCCACCATGCTCAACTGACCACGACCTCACTGACCACGACCTCACTGACCACACCCTCACTGGTCACGGGAGGACTTTGGAACTGCCAATCAGCTCGACCTTGTCTTCGACCTTCTCTCTCTCCTCCTCAACTACACCTCCTCTGCATCAGCTGCTAAAGCTTCTTAGGACCATTCCAAAATTCAATCCTTCCACCTCGGCTGGCCGCCTGGCACCACCACCTCTACGTGGATGCAGTAGTCGCACTATTCGGTCACAGCTTTTCACTGTCCTGGCGCCCCGCTGGTGGAACGAGCTTCCCACTGCTGTCAGGACTGCAGAGTCACTACCTATCTTCCGCCATAGACTGAGGACCCATCTCTTCAGACGACATCTTGACTGTCCCTCCTAAAGACCTGTTCATCCCCACTACCCCCCTGGACAGTTTCGCTACTGTAAATAAAATAAAAAATAAAAAAAAGCAATTCTTCCTTCTTCTAGCATTGTGAATGCCAACGGCCCCTGGTCCTAGCATAGATTAGATAGCATTGTTTCTCCTATGATGACTGATCTATAGATGATTCACTTACTTAGACAAATGTACTTGTTGTAAGTCGGATAAAGGCGTCTGCTAAATGTCTAAAATGTAAATGTAAATGTGTGTGTGTGTGAGAGTGAGAGTGTGTGTGTGAGAGTGTGTGTGTGTAGTATAGTTACAAAGAGCAACAGAGAGAGGTAAAACAGGAGCTCTGACAACCAGCCCCATGGTTGTCATGACAACCCCAAGAGTTTTTCCTCTGCCCCACGAGTCTCTCTCTCTTTCCCTCTCTCCCTCTCTCCACCCCTCTCCTTCTCCCTCCCTCCCCCTCTCTCCTGCCTCCCCTTTCTTTCCCTCCCTCCCTCCCCCTCCCCCCCTCATTAAGCAGTGTGTGACCTTGTGGGCCTGCAGACACTCTGGAGTACGAACACTCGTGTCATGATTTTAGACTGGCCGTTACTATGGCAACCACACAGAGGGGGGAGGGGCGGGGCTCACCGAAGCGGCCGGCCCGTCCAATACGATGCATGTACGTCTCCCAGTCCTGAGGAACGTCCAGGTTTATCACCAGGTTCACCTTCTCTGCATCTATACCTCTGGATGTCTGGGGGGGGGGCAGAGAGAGAGAGAGAACAGAGAGAGAGAGAGAGAGAGAGAGAGAGACACAGAGAGGAGGAGTAGACGGGGAAAGAGAAGACGTATTTTCAGCAGGCTGTTGACACTTAGCTATGGGTGAGATAAGGGGGGATGTGGGGGGATGAAGTGAGTGAGTTGGGGTGGGGAACGGAGGTGGTGGTGGCGGTTGTGTGTGTGTGTGTGTGTGTGTGTGTGTGTAACTGTGTACACTCACCAGGTCAGTGGAGATGAGGACTCTACACTGGTACTGCTTCAGTTTGGACATGGCCTCCAGCCTCTGGTCCTGGGTCAGACCACCTGATACCACACAGGACATGATCACATCAGATAAGGTTATATCACATCAAACACAAACATCTGGTGGCCTCTCAGGCCCAGCTCCACTACTACAGCGCCCCCTGCAGGCTGTGAAGCCCCTCTCACCTGAGATGCAGACTGCAGGCAGGCCCTTTGAGGAAAGGATATCTGCTAGGTGCTGAGCCCTGTGGGAATACACACACACACACACACACACACACACACACACACACACACACACACACACACACACACACACACACACACACACACACACACACACAAATGGGTAGTTCACCCAAATAACAAAATCAGCTCATCTTATGTTGGATAGTTAGCAACCAAATATGGCTTAGTTTAAAGTCCTACAACTCTCTGACGTGTTTAATACGACACATAAATCAGCTCAGTTACCTGGTGTGCAGGTTGGAGAACACCAGGGCTTGGTTGAAAGGCACTTTGCTAAACAGCTCCAGTAGATGAAGCACCTTCTCCTCAAACACCTTATGATGCATTGCGTTGGAGCGCACCAGCTTGTAGTACTGCTTTAAACCTGACAGGGGGCAACAAAACACACTCGAAAATAAACATGTGCATCAGTGAAAGAAATTCTACTTCCAGAAACACTTAACGGGTTCTTCAGCAATACAAGTAACGTAAATAAATATACAACATAAAGTGTTTCTGAGAGAGACAGAAAGATAGGTTTAAAATAGAGAAAGCTGTGATGAGCCAGCTGTTCTGAGAGCGCTGACCTATGAGTCCAGGGTCGGTGGGGTTGAGTCTGACGAAGGTGGGCTCCCTCATGTAGTGGGCGAGGTGCTGGGCAAGGGATTCTGGGTAGGTAGCAGAGAGGGCCAGCATCTGCTTGTTCACAGGCAGAGAGGAGAAGATCCAACTGGAGAGACAAGAGGCCATCAGGGGTTAGAGGGTGGGGGGGTGTGTGTGTGTGTGTGTGTGTGTGTGTGTGTGTGTGTCTCACTTGATCTGGTCCTGGAAGCTGCCCTCCTCCAGCAGCTTGTCCGCCTCATCCAGGACAAACAGCCGGACGCTGGCGGTCGCCAACAACCCCAGTTCTATCAGCTGCTTGATGCGCCCTGCAGACCCCACCAGGACAGACCCCACCAGGACAGACCCCACCAGGACAGGAGGACATCCAAGAGAAAGGGTGTGAGAGAGAGAGAGACAGAGAGAGAGAGAGAGACAGAGAGGGAGAGAGAGAGAGAGAAAGAAAAGAGAGACATGAATAAAACATAATTATGAAATCTCAATATCCACGATCAAAGCTGTAAAACGGTTTCAAAAAAGTTTCAAGGTATTTTTACAGTTTCATCCTCAGAATGTCCTCTCTGACCACCCTGCTCCTCCTCCCCTGACCCTTGACCCCTGTGTTGACCCACTGACCTGGCGACCCGACGGCGATGTGACATTTCTTGAGCCTGATCTTGTCCTGGGCGACGGCCGTGCCGCCGATGAACACATGACACTCCAGGCCTTCCATGGCGCTGCCGATCGCCATCACCACCGAGTGGATCTGCACGGCGATCTCCCGCGTGGGGGCCAGCACCAGCACCTGTCACAGGGGGGAAGGGGGGTGTTTGAGATAGATGAGAGTGTATATATATATATATATCAAAATGTATCAAAATACAATTGGTATTCAAAACATAATATTAGCCGTTCACACAAGCAAAAACTACTCGAGTCTCTTGTGTAAACCTATGACATCATCTTCAGCACCAAGCCTCTTCTTCAGTTGAAACAACAACAACATCGATGAATCTGGTTGGCTGACTGGTGACCCACCCACTCTTGTAAACAATGACCTCCAAGACCTGTACGCTTGGCATGCCCACCTGTAGGGTTGCGTTCTCCAGCACCAGAGAGTCCAGGGCGATGGTAGAGAACACGCACGTCTTCCCTGTGCCCGACTTGGCCTGCACGATCAGATCTGAAACAACCCCATAGACACACATGCATGAGCTGGAAGGCACAGACCCATAGACAAACTGAACCATAGACACACAGAACCATAGACACACAGAACAACCTGAGCATGGGCTAGATAAGGCCGGGACTATCCCTGCACAGAGGAGGATGCTATCCAGCTAGGACTAGCCCTGCATAGAGGATGCTATCCAGCTAGGACTAGCCCTGCATAGAGGAGGATGCTATCCAGCTACAGACACTTGACATTGTATTACTATAGTTATTATTATTACAGTTATTACTGCTGCTACTGACACTACACCCTTATGCACTACTACTGTCACTGGTTTATTATTACTAGATTATATTGTACTGTTGATTTGTTGATTTGTTGACTGTTGTTGACGGAGGAGTCAGATCCCAAAGCATTTCACTCTATCAATGACGGCTGTATGAGATGTAGGTGACAAATAACATTTGACTTGATTTCATTTGATCTGGTGTTGGACTGATCAGTCAGTGGCTGCATACCGAGTCCACAGCGGCCCAGCGGGATGGCTTTGAGCTGGATCGGAGACGGTTTCTGGAAGCCAGAGGCCGCCAGTCCGTCCAGAACCGGCTGGGAGAGCAGCAGAGAGTTGAAGTCGATCCCGTCGGAGAGAAGAACATCATCAGTCCGTTTACGCGTTTCAATATCGTGGGCCGCCTTCTTCATGGAGGCAGCCATGATGCAAACAGACTGGATCTCGGTATCGCGATGTTGCCGGCAGGGAACTGTGGTTCTTTATGTTTTTTGTTGCCGTTATCGCCATCTGGTGTACAGGAGTGTCATTTCTTCATAATCAGTCATCCCTCAAAGATATGACCGTTCATGCATGCTGAACCTTGACCTCGGTCAGACCTTGATGCCATTGTAGGGAAGGTCGACGTGGTTGTCTCTCTGAACATGATTTCTCCTGTCCTGTGTGCTGTGAAATCTCAAACAATCCTGTCCTCCTGATGTGGAGCCATAGCCTCTGCAGAACGTGCCTGCAGGACTTCTGGAAACAGAAAGAAAAATAAATAAAAGAAAAGGTCTCTGGAGTGTCCAGCGTGTAGGGAAATAAATCTTTCATGGAAAATCCACCCTGTAACCTGGTCTTGAAGAACTTGTGTGAAGCTTTCCAGGCCATAAGGGGGACAAGGATCTGAGGTGCTCTGCAGTTTGCACACTGAGAAACCCAAGATCTTCGGTCTGGAGGATAAACAGCCAGTCTGTTTGATACGTCAGGCTTCCGAAAAACACAAGACACATGATTGTTCCCCAGTAGATGAAGCTGCTGAGGATGATAAGGTAACCCAAATCATCACCATACCACAATACAGCCCATTCATTATGCATTTGAATGTAGACATGTTTGAAGACACTAAAAACAGCATTGCTCCTTGCAGGATGAACTCAAGACTGCACTGAACTCCTTGCAGAAGAAACTGAATGCCTTTAAAAAAAAATAAGTTTAACTAACTTATACAATAGTTAAGCATGATGAGGTAAGAGTGATGATGACAAAACATATAATGCATGTGTCGTTGATAGGGAGGATTTTGAATATCATATCATAATCAGTTCTCCTCTGCTGTCTCCAGAACCAGGCCCGGAGCACAGGGAGGCAGATTAAGGAGGAGTTTGAGAAGCTTCACCAGTTTTTACGAGATGATGAGGCAGACAGGATAGCTGCACTGAAGGAGGAAGTGGAGCAGAAGAGTCAAGTGATGAAGAAAAAGATTGAGAAAATGAGCAGAGAAATATCAGTTTCAGACACGGTCAGATTCATAGAACAGGAGCTAGAGGCTGATAATATCCCATTCCTGCTGGGGAGGACTGCTTTTTATGTGACAACATTGGACTTTCAAGTGTCATAAGTGTCACCTAATTATATCTTGATCTGTTATGATCTAATGCCTTCCTTTACCAAGAGCACTGCTGCCGTAACACCCTCATCAGTTAATGAGTGGTCTCCATGGTTGTGCCCTGTCTGTCCACTAGATGGCAGCACTCAAACATCGTACAGCAATGTCTGTGATCCAACGGTTTTCCTATTCTAATGTCGGACTGGGAAGGACTTACCTTCGAGATTTAAACTCCCTATATCATTTCCCTTTGTGTTATTAGTTGTGTGCTGTAAGTCTGTACTGATTTTCCATTCACCTTTAGATTCTGCCAGGTATTTAAATACCCGAGATTTGCTGAAAGATACATCTTTGGCTCATAGCATGTCTGATCATGCAGTTGTGATGTTGAATTACACACACACACACACACACACACACACACACACACACACACACGCACACACACACACACACACACACACACACACAAGCACACTGGATTGACTCTGCCAGCCATATAACTGAGAAAACAATGACCCTGGTCTTATAGTGTTTGAATAGTGGCCTAAGTCAGTAATGATCTTTGGTCATTAATGACAAGTCAGTAATGATCCACTCTGTAGAGTAAACACTTCCATGTACTGATGCCTACATTTGTCTTTGTGTAGCCGAGCCACCTTTTCTATTGCATCTGACAACCAGGTATGTTAGCAATGGCAAGGCCACTTTGCTGACTAGTTGATCTCGTTTGGTATTTTTCAGCCATTTTGATCTTGTTACTGCGTTTACTGTCTTGTGATACATTTATTCTACGGTTCAAAGCCTGCAGCTCATCCTCCACACTGCCCAGACCTCTGCCAGCTCTCTCTCTCTCTCTCTCTCTCTCTCTCTCTCTCTCTCTCCCCTCCTGAGTGCCATCTGCTCTGTCCTCTCACCTGACCTGGTCGTAGCCCCCTCACTGAGGCAGTTTACCTGCCGGCAAATGACCAATGACACAGACATCCCTCCTCTTTTCTCTGATCCGTTTAGGTCTCATCCCCTCATTTTCCAGCATCACAATCCCTCCTTCCCAGAGGGCTCAGTGTTTCTGTTGTCTTGGCTTGCGGCTTCCCTCCGTCCCTCAGACCTCCCTCCCTACGACCTCTCTCCCTACGACCTCCCTCCCTACGACCTCCCTCCCTCAGACCTCCCTTTCTCAGACCTCCTTCCCTCAGACCTCCCTTTCTCAGACCTCCCTTCCTCAGACCTCCCTTCCTCCCTTCCTCTCCCATTACATTAGTTAAATGATTCATCTTTAATCTAATCTTTATTTAATATTATTGCAATATAGTAGAAAAGGGTCGATGCAGCAGTTTAAAGGGAACACACTGTGGTAACCATAAACAAGCTGTTCTCCATCACCATCATGAAGTACGTTGAAGTAGACTGTAAGTCAGAAAATATCTATTTTGTCAAATTAATTAAACCATTTTGATCTTGTTACTGCGTTTACTGTCTTGTGATACATTTATTCTCCTTCTCTCCCTCTCTCTCTCTCTCTCTTCTCTCTCTCTCTCTCTCTCTCTCTACCTCTTTCTCTCTCTC
This sequence comes from Argentina silus, assembly GCF_951799395.1. NCBI lineage: Eukaryota > Metazoa > Chordata > Actinopteri > Argentiniformes > Argentinidae > Argentina > Argentina silus. The sequence continues at coordinate 23,076,419 of NC_139662.1, forward strand.
TCTCTCTCTGGAATCAGGTTGATACAAACCAAATGCCACCTCACTTTGTGCCTCCTGCTATGCTTTCGCTGCCTACATGTTTATAAAATTCAAACCACTCTGAAATGGCAGGAATATCCGACACACTGACACACTCATCTTCACTCGTGACTCATAACTTCGTCTGATTATCCTTTATTGTTCAAACTACATCAGTTGGTCTGTGCACCGACCGCCTCAAATCATTTTATAGTTGGTAGGATACATTAATGACCAAAGAACACATTTCACACCGCTACAGATTAACAGAACTGCCATATCGAATGTAAGATATCTAGTATTAACTGTCATGCTGAGTGTTTTTCTGTATTAGTGAGTTGCTGATGTTGTTACTTCTGCTAGTGTGATTTCTGGAATATAATGGCCTCTATATGTACCCCTGGACGGACCGCATTCCATAGGTGTCGTCCTCCTGTGATAACATCTGTACTGTAAATGACAGTTTGATTAAACTGGGTCTTACTGTTAGGGCGTCATATCTACCCCAGTTTAAGACAAGTATAAGACAGACAGTGTAATATGATAATACTGTAGAAAAACTCATATGCATTATTACCTTCCCCCCATCCTCATTACTTCCCCCAATCATCATAGCAGATGTTGTTACTGGTACCTATGCTTCATAATTGTGCATAGATAGCAAACAGCTATAATCATATACTGACCTTTATGTATCTACTGTAAATCATTGTATACCCTCGTGGCTATAAGGATTAGAATAGTCGTCCTGAATCTAGTCATATTTTGTTTTTAGATTAACATTGTATATATAAAAAAAGACTTCAGAGATACGTCTGTACATATATGTTGTTGTTGTTTACATTGCAGTCACATGTACAGTACCAGTCAAAAGTCTGGACACAAACTTGCCAAGAGTGTGCAAAGCTGTCATCAAAGCAAAAGGTGGCTACTTTGAAGAATGTAAAATATAAAACATATTCTGGTTTGTTTAACACTTTTTTGTTTTACTACATAATTCCATATGTGTTCCTTCATAGTTTTGATGTCTTCAGTATTAATCTACAACGTAGAATATAACAAAAAAAATAAAGAAAAACCATTGAATGAGAAGGTGCGTCCAAACTTTTGACTGGTACTGTTCTTCTCACGGTCACATTGTCCCATCCTGGCCTTCGCCATGCGTTATGGCAAATCCTTCACTTTGGCAGTCAAAATCAGATCCGTAGCCTCTCTCCCCCGTACCTACGCTCCCCTCCCTGTGAGGGAAGTCACCCCGAGACTACGATCCTTCGTCGCCCTCAGACGGGCCGTCTTGTGCAGCATAGTTCCTTGTTTAGTCCTTAAGTGTCGAGAGTCAGCAGCTAGCGCTCGCGCCGCTAGCCAGTGTTGTGCTAGTCAGTAGAACTCTTGGCTCTGGCTGGTCCGTAAAAGGCCTTTTCACAGGAAGTCCCAGGCAGCAGTCAAAGCCAGGGGCGGGGTGGGAAACCCCAGAGGTTCTGGAGGGCAGTAGAGACAGCATCCTTTCACCCCAGCCATGGGTGCTAGACCACTGGTTCCCACCTGTTGGTGCTGTGAGCCAATAACACCTTGTTGAGCGTTCATGCCACCCTGCAGACAGCCGCAGCCCGGCAGGAATAGGCCACGCCCCATCACTAGGCCCCAAGCCACCAAACTGGGAAACACTAGCTAGCTACCCTAATATTAGCATGCCGCTAATTCAGCTGCATGGCATCTGCTAACAGAATGAGCTCTTGGTATTGGTACTGGTAGGTAAGGTTGGGGATGATTGGGGATGCCAGGGTCAGGGATGTAGAGGGGCAGGGTAGCTGAGTCACTACCCTGTAGGATCAGGTCTTTAGTGGCTGGCTGGAGTGAAAGCCTGCAGACATTGTGCCCTTCAGTGCCCCTGGGCCCTTCCTTGACCTCTAACCCCAGGGTCATGACCCTCCTCTGGGAAAGAGGGGTTCACATCCAATTACCTTACACAGGAACTGGATGTCAAGATGCATGTAAATGCAAAAAGAAAAAAAGTATCTCAATAGTTTTAAAGCTCCAGAACGGGATCGTTCAGAAGTAACGACGTTTGGATGCGTTGGTCTTTTATGGGAAATAAGCAGACCTGACCAAAACGTTGTTACTAATCAACTTGAGCAGATAAGCACAAAGAAACCGTCTACAGATACCATATGCTTTTTCATTTGTTAGCACCCCTCTCTCCCTCCTCCTCTCTCCCTCCTCCTCTCCCCCCCCACCTTTCTCTCCCCCTTTCCCTCCCTCTCTCACAGGCTGTTCTTGTCCGGTAGCTCGGCCTCTGGACTACGAGGGAAGTAGACGGTAGCTTTGTGTTCCTCGTAGCGGTCGATGTGTTTGAGGTGGACCACCATGTGCAGGGCGTACGCCAGCACCAGCAGGAGGATCAGGGAGGTCACCAGGCCCATGAGGATGGCAGGGGTGAGGAAGGTGGCGCAGTCGGTGGCCGACGCAAACTTGTCAGACAGAACGTTGAAGGCCTGGATCTACAGAGAGGATCAGAATCAGAATCAGAATCAGAATCAGAATCAGAATCAGAATTCTTTCATTTGGCCAAGTATATTTGCACATACAGGAAATTGACTTGGTGAGGTTGGTGCATGGGACAGAAAAAACAATAGCAAATATTGACAAGAAATTTACAAAATAGCAAAATATGAACAAAATAGCAAAATATGAACAAAATAGCAATGACAAATTTACAAATTTACAAAAAAGAACAATAAACAATAACATTACAGCAGGAGCTAGCGAAGCATGTTTGGCCTAACCTCTTAAAGCCGACGGGCCCATAATCGGCACCAAATTCTGCTTTCATTTTAGTATTAATTTAATTATTGATTATTTTATCTCCTTGTCATGTGTAATATGTTATTCTGAACTATGATCTGAGCATATCCACACAAAACTTCAATTAATGGCAACCTATCAAATGGCATCCTGCTTTTGCATCTGATCATCATATTTCTAATGTTATAAGCAGTTTAGTTTGGGTCTAGTTTTTGGGCGGAAATGAGTCAAATAGGGCGTTCAGCAGGAAAGGTTAACGGAGTCTTTGGCATTCAGCATAAGTTAGCCATCTGTCTCTTTAAAGTGGGCAGACACACACACATATACAGATACACTACCAGTCAAAAGTTTGGACACACCTTGCCAAGAGTGTACAAAGCTGTCATCAAAGCAAAAGGTGTCTACTTTGAAGAATCTAAAATATAAAACATATTCTGGTTCGTTTAACACTTTTTTGTTTACTACATAATTCCATATGTGTTCCTTCATAGTTTTGACATCTTCAATATTAATCTACAATGTAGAAAATAAAAAAAATAAAAAAAATAAAAAAAAATAAAAAAAACATTGAATGAGAAGGTGTGTCCAAACTTTTGACTGGTACAGATACATCCACTAACAAACGTCATGAATAGGAAACCTCCACGGCCCCGCCCCTGACCGCACCTGGAAGTCAGTGAAGGTGATGTGCCAGTTGGTGGAGGTGTCGGTGTGGGAGCTGGGCACCAGGAGGGTGTCGTATTTGTGCAGGCTGCTGACGTGCTGGCAGTGGTAGGAGGACGTGGCGGGGGCGTACACCTCGCTGGCGTTGAACGTGGCCTCGTGGGTCCAGTTGTAGTGGATGTGAATGCTGTCCAGGGTGAACCAGTTCTGACCGGCCGACTCGTAGAAGGTGTTGGACATCTGGAGCCTGATAGGAGGGGAGGAGAGGCTGGATTATTTTACAGCCCGCGGTACACCTGATATGTGTGATGGCATTGAACCGGTCTAATGCAGGCACCTGCAGCAGGCAACACAGCGTGTGTTTGGTTTGGGAGAACCACACTGCACTGCACCTGAAGTTAAAAACACAGCTTGTCCTTGTCTGTGGTCCTCTGTGGCTCAGTTGGTAGAGCACAGCACTAACAACACTTAGGTTGTGGGTTTCATTCCCGCTGGGACCATATATACTGAAATGTATGCACTCACTGCAATGTAAGTCGTTTTGGATAAAAGCGTCAGCTAAATGGCATATATACTGTATCTGATCTGCATTTCTCAGGAGTTGACTGTCCTCCAAAACCCTGTTTATTCATTGGAGCACGTTGTGTCCCATCTCTACGTATAATGGGTGAAATGATGTGTAGAGAAAACTACTGTGGAGATGTACTGAAGAAATAGAGAGACTACAGGGAGAGGTGGAGAGATGATGGAGAGATAGGAAGAAAGAGAGAGAGACTACAGGGAGAGGTGGAGAGATGATGGAGAGATAGGAAGAGAGAGAGAGACTACAGGGAGAGGTGGAGAGATGATGGAGAGATAGGAAGAAAGGAAGAGAGAGAGACTTTTACCTGATGACAAGCCCTCGTAAATCCTCCACATCTCCAAACCTCAGTGACAGCCTGTATCCAAAAACAAACACCGTCAACTCAAAGAGGTGCCCTCCAAAGTGTCCTCAGAGTCCACACCGTACCAGGCCATGACATCTCAGGAGGTTCTAGGACACATTACTTTGCATTTGTGGTGCTACACTGAAAAAAAAGGCCTTTGGATTTACCTAAAAAGATCTTCTTTGATTTATAAAATGTTTTAATGTTCAATTATGTGGAACTGATGTATGAAATGTTTTAAGGTAAATCCAAAGGGCTTTGTTTTCAGTGTATTGTAATGTGATTGTCTTCCATAAGACTCTGTGGACTTACGTGGCCTTGTCCTTGGTGCAGATGGAGCCTTTGGTGTCCACAGGCGCGTTGGGGCCAAAGGTCTTCTCCGTCAGGTCTACGAACGTGTGGTTCTTGTAGCGGATGGCCATGCGTTTGGCCTTGAACAGGATGCAGGTCTTCCCGTTGTAGGCCACGCTCAGGGGGGAGTAGGGACCCACGATGGGCGACTGGAGCAGCTTCCGCTTGCTGCGAGGCTGCCCGTTGTTCTGGTGCCAGCCGTAGGGCTGCAGGCGGAGAGAGGGAGGGGAGGGGAGAGAGGGAGGGAGGGGAGAGAGGGAGGGAGGGGAGAGAGGGAGGGGAGGGGAGAGAGGGAGGGAGGGGAGAGAGAGGGGGAGAGGGAGGGAGGAAGAGAGAGAGAGGGGAGGGAGGGGGGAGAAAGGAGAGAGGGAAAGAAAGGAGGGAGGGAGAGAGGCAGGAGAGAGGGGAGGGGGAGAGGGAAGGAGGAAGAGAGAGAGAGGGGAGAGGTGAATGTTTCATCCACAGTCTGGCCCACAGATCTGGTTTGTGGTCCTCTGTGGCTCAGTTGGTAGAGCATGGTGCTAACAATGCTTAGGTTGTAGGTTTGATTCCCGCTGGGACCATATATACTGAAAAATATATGCACTCACTGCAATGTAAGCTTTGGATAAAAGAGTCAGCTAAATGACGTATATTATATTTGATCTGCTGTTAGATTATTATTATTATTATTTCAATAACCTTTGTGATACAGTAGGTTAGATACAGTTGAAAGGGGAATCCACACGGATGATTTGGAGTTACATTTCCCCTCAGATCTAGTCAGGGTGGGCCCAGTGTGCTCATGTCCAAGGTCATGCGATCTGGCTGTGTGTGTGTGTGTGTGTGTGTGTGTGTGTGTGTGTGTGTGTGTGTGTGTGTGTGTGCGTGTGTGCGTGTGTGTGTGTGTGTGTGTGAGAGCGCTCTACCTCCAGCATTCTCCTGAGTGGGTTTTCCTCCTCAGCAGGCATGTAAACCTCTGCACTTTCTAAACCCATTCCGTCTGGACCTGGGGGAAAAAACACACACACACACATAATACACACACACACACACACACACACACACACACACACCACAATGCTCCATTTTCTATTTTCAGGTTTTTGGAGCAAAGTCGATGACTCATCAACTGTTTATTTCTCAGCTATGACGAAGTTGTTTACGTTTGAATTATACAATATGATTTTATAACATATTTCAGAGAACAGGATTCTCCGTCTGCGTCCCCATCACTTGTGCTTGGAACAAAGCCACCCAGTAATGAAAGAAAAGAGAGGATGGAAAACATATGAAGGGCACTATTCAATCAAAACCTGCATTACAGTGTTTACACAGTAGCAGACCACAAATCTGAGAAGAAGTAGAGACATCCGTGTTTGAATGAAATATTAAGATACAAAGATACAAATCAGATGGAGAGATGCCTCCAGTTTTTAATACAACGTGAGTGTGCTTGTGGTGTAGGAGCTTCCAGAACAATCCTACATCACTAGCACAAACAACACGCTGCAGAGACAGGTTTGATTGAATCCACCCCTTCGTCACTCCTAGATCCACCTGAGGTATGTCTTGGTACAGCACTTACTTGCTCTGATGATTGTTTTATACGGGTCTTTAGAGCTGCAGAGAGAAGAAAACACAAAGCGTGTGGTTAAAAGATGGATACAGTCCCAGGTGAAGGTGTTTCGTTGGGCATCTTACAGTCCTGCTGGCCATTCTCCTGGACCCTGCCCTGAGTAGCAGCAGTAGGAGGCTGTAGTAGTAGTTTGCTTACTACGGCCTTCATACTGTAGAAGAAGAGACCATGGTGGTTCTACATGTTGGTAGTGGAGGAGATGAGTTCCCTACATACAATGTAAAGTTTTCTTGAAAAGAAAATCTATAAATTAAATCTATTGTTATTATTATTATTATTATTATTATTATTATTATTATTATTATCTATGTTAGGTCATTCTATCTGGTCAGTCTATCTTTTCTCCTAAACCTTTGACCTTTGTCCTCTCCAAGCCACAAACAAGACAATACAGCTATACAGATTATATACAGATTATATACAGATTATATACAGATTTTGGTAATGTTTGTTTTACAACAGTTCAAAGTTTGTGTCATGTTGTGAAAGAGAATCATTTTGGAATGACTTAAACACCTACATGTTCCTGTAGATGAATGACTTAAACACCTACATGTTCCTGTAGATGAATGACTTAAACACCTACATGTTCCTGTAGATGAATGACTTAAACACCTACATGTTCCTGTAGATGAATGACTTACGGCCCTCCATACGGCCCACAGGGAGGAGAGGACAGTCTCCGTCTCTGGTCAGTCTGTCCTGTCCTCTGGTCAGGCTGTCCTGTCCTGTCCTCTGGTCAGTCTGTCCTGTCCTCTGGTCAGTCTGTCCTGTCCTCTGGTCAGTCTGTCCTGTCCTGTCCTGTCCTCTGGTCAGTCTGTCCTGTCCTCTGGTCAGTCTGTCCTGTCCTCTGGTCAGTCTGTCCTGTCCTGTCCTGTCCTCTGGTCAGTCTGTCCTGTCCTCTGGTCAGTCTGTCCTGTCCTCTGGTCAGTCTGTCCTGTCCTGTCCTCTGGTCAGTCTGTCCTGTCCTCTGGTCAGTCTGTCCTGTCCTCTGGTCAGTCTGTCCTGTCCTCTGGTCAGTCTGTCCTGTCCTCTGGTCAGTCTATCCTGTCCTATTCTCAGTATTACAGGCAGATGGTGGCGTCACCAGCTCTGGACCCCTATTGGTTAATCCTAGCCGATCCATTTAACCATCTAATCACCAACATAATGCCCTGCCAATGGGCTTACAGAGAAGATCCCCGCCCAAAACCTGATCGTTCTGAGTCAGTGGACAGACAGGGTCATAACGCAGTCAGCCTGGGATTTGTCAGAAGTCTGTCCAGCCTTAGTTCATACTGGCCATCACACCTCCTGTCCACAGTGACCTTACAGGACTCAGACCTGCCCTGTCCGCACAGTGACAGGCTGGCCACAGCTGTAACACAGGACTCTGCCTGTCTGTCTGTCTGAGGGCTCTGGGGTTAGTTCCTGAAGGCCTACACACCTCCACACGGTGCTGGAATGGGTTGGTGAACCACACTTAGACGCCATTTAGCTGACGCTTTTATCCAAAGCGACTTACATTGCAGTGAGTGCGTACATTTCAGTATATATGGTCCCAGCGGGAATCAAACCCACAACCTAAGCGTTGTTAGCACCATCTACCAACTGAGCCACTGAGGACCAACGTCATCCGTTGACGTGCCTGCTGCAGCAGGGTCAGGGGCAGACATGTGTCGGTCTTGGTAGTCGGCTAGGGTCAGCTGACACACAGAGCGCTTCCAAGGGAAAGCTAGCATACGGCCTCAGGTCGTTGGCCAGAGGTATGTTAACACATGGGGCATTTATGCTAGGGGCAGTTGGCCAAAAGCAGTTACCCCATGGGTTTGATGGTCAGGGACATTTAGCAGGTTACACCAGAGACCATCAGAAGTCTGGGGCAGTTAGTTACCTATATTAGTTAACACAGACCCGTGAGTTAGTTACCTGTATTAGTTAACACAGACCCGTGAGTTAGTTACCTATATTAGTTAACACAGACCCGTGAGTTAGTTACCTGTATTAGTTAACACAGACCCGTGAGTTAGTTACCTGTATTAGTTAACACAGACCCGTTCCATGAGTGCACAGGGAGACTTCCTCACGAGCTGAAGGAGGATTAAACAGTGAGGTCATCAACCCAAGGATGGATCTGAATTAAACGATTGCAACTGTTGGCACTCCCGTGACCTGGTTTCTTTGACCTTTGACCCTGTTCTCTTTCTAATCTACCATTAATCTACAGCACACCAAGGTTACGGTGTATTTGAATGGGTGTAACTGCAAGTAGCCCAGTTGCCTTTGAAGTTTCCAATTGGTACATAAAGGAAGGTCCTTACTCTTCCCCTTTACCAAGTGTGTGTGTTTCTGTAGCAGAAGCATTTAGAAAATACCACATAATGATGTCATCTCACAGTTTAGATGCATCCCAGAAATGCCTGTGCTTCTTTACGTGTCTAAGGGAGATAATGGGATTAATTAAAACAATGTCCTCTTCTGTCTTTTCCCTTGCAGCTTCTCCTGCCACCTGATTGGCTTCGTCTTTGTCTTCATCCCAGGTCGTTTACCCAGGTAGAGTAAGCTGTTATGTCCTTACAAATCAAATGACAATGGAATAATCCTGATGACCTCGACCTTTAAGATTATGGTCAGATAATTATGTCTGTCGTGACATCAGTGTTTCATGTGGGTGTGGCGAGAAGAGGCTGACAGAGGCCTCCTGGTGTGTGTGTGTGTGTGTGTGTGTGTGTGTGTGTGTGTGTGTGTGTGTGTGTGTGTGTGTGTGTCTCTGTGTGTCTCTGTGTGTCTCTGTGTGTGTGTGTGTGTGTGTGTGTGTGTGTGTGTGTGTGTGTGTGTGTGTGATGTGTGTCAGGGGGACAGTGTGTTTGGCAGCTGGTAGTCGTGAGTGAGGTTTCCATGGAGTGGACGGCTGGTTGACACGAGAGAATTATCACCTGCATCTGTTCTCTCCCAGACACCAAAACATTCAATAAACAGCAGAACGACCCGACCACTCCAACAACCCACATGCATCATATATCTGAGCCATATGCATATTTATCAATGCAAGTAGCATTGAGTTGTAGAAACACAATTCCAGAAGTGAATGACCATGATAGTTTTATACTCAAGCACCCTGATTCTTGAAAAGCTTTCTTTCTTAATGCCTTTATGCTTCCTAACAACAGTGTGTGTGTATGTGTCTGTGTGTGTGTGAGTGTGAGTGTGTGTGTGTGTGTGTGTGTGTGTGTGTGTGTGTGTGTGTGTGTGTGTGAGTGTGTGTGTGTGTGTGTGTGTGTGTGTGTGTGTGTGTGTGTGTGTGTGTGTGTGAGTGTGTGTGCTAACTAAGCCCAGTCGCCTGTTCCTGTGCCAGTTTAGCGAGGTCAGCAACCTGGGACTGCTGAGGCCTTGTCATTGGCTGAGCCTGTCACACGGGGCCTGGGTGCTGAACAGGCCCTTTATATAATCAACGCCATGCCAGAGCCACTCCTTGGCTCACCTCACACACACACGCACGCACGCACACACACACACACACACTCACACGCACGCACGCACACACACACACACACACTCACACGCACGCACGCACACACACACACATACTCACACACGCACGCACACACACACACACACACTCACACGCACGCACGCACACACACACACATACTCACACACGCACGCAGACACACACACACACACACACACACACACACACACACACACACACACTCACACAAACGCACGCACACACACACAGGAACACATACACATTTACTGAACAGCACGGACACACAAACACAAGGACACACACGTATGCGCACGCACACAGACAGAGACATGTAAAAGAACAAAAGGCTGGGAGACACACACACACACACACACACACACACACACACACACACACACACACACACACACACACACTGTGACATGGGACACTCAGACTGGAGCATGCATATGATGTGTTCACACAAATACAGACATGCATACTGTCAAACAGACAGACTCTACAAAAGAACACACACACACAGACACACACTCACACACACACACACACACACACACACACACACAAACACTCACACACTCACACACTCACACACTCACACAGCGTTGTGCTGTGTAGTGGCGCACAGAGGTGTGGTGCCTACCAAATTGTAAACAACAAGACTCTGCCGTGTGCAAGACCTCTCTCTCTCCCTCTCTCTCTCTCTCTCTCTCTCTCTCTCTCTCTCTTTCTCTCCCCCCCCTCTCTCTCTTTCCCTATTTCTCTTTCTCTCTCCTCTCAGCATCTAAACCTCTCTACCTCTCTCTCCCTCCCTCTCTACCTCTCTCTCCCTCCCCCCTCTCTCTCTCTCTCCCTCCCTCTCTCCCTCTCCCTTCCCCCCCTCTCTCTCTCTCTACCTCTCTCTCTCTCCCTCCCCCTCTCTCTCTATCTCTTTCTCCCTCTCTCTCTACCTCTCTCTCTCTCCCTCCCCCTCTCTCTCTATCTCTTTCTCCCTCTCTCTCTACCTCTCTCCTCTCAGACTCCCAGATCACCACCTCTAAAACTGCATTACAGATCGAATATCATCTAGAAGGCTCCAAACTCTCCCCCGATATGACTCAACCATTCTGTGAGCAGGTGCTCGCTTAATAATAGATACGATTATTAGCACAGATTAAGAATGAACCTTTTTAAGAGACACTGCCCCTCTGGGCAAGCGGCCATGTTCAGTGTTTACAAGCTTACGAACTGACCCAGGTCTACGGAGAAGTGTTAAACCTATCAAAGGCTCTTTGAGATCAGCAGTCATCCTATGCTTCTGTATGCATGGCTTGTCTGCGTTTGAACGAGAATCGTAGGTCCTGAAACTAAATGAATCCAGAACCTCTTTACCCCTCCTGGTGTGTGGACCAGTGCACACAGTATCAGTGGGCAAACAACTCATTTCTAATAGTATCAGCCTCCCAGTTTG
>NC_139662.1:23092718-23095218 GCF_951799395.1 Argentina silus
TTTGATGTGGAGGTGTTCAACCAGTCATAAAGAGGACAGAAGCAGTGCTAGTTTGAGTATTATATGTGTTTTATTTGTATTTTTGCACTCTGTAGTTATGTTATGCAGTACCCCACAGTCCTCTCCCATTGGTCTAAAGGTACCCTCAATGCTGGTCCACATCATCACACACACGCACGCAAGCACGCACACACACCACACGAACACACGAACACACACACACACCACATGAACACACACACACACACACACACACACACACACACACACACACACACACACACACACACACACACACACACACACACACACACACACATCTCTCCAACATAATGTAACACTTGGCCAGCAGATATGGTAACCCTAGACAACCAGAGGTGTGTATTTCCCTCTAAATATGATAGTCAATTTATCGAAAGCTGACAATAATACAATACACCAAAATATGCGACCCTTCCTGTTCAGAGGATAGGTGATCATCAATTCAATACAAAAACCAAACGCATTAGTAAGGAAACACTTTTCAATTCAGCAGGCCTACATGGTACCACACTAACATCATCATGAACATCATCATAGTGAACTGATCACAACTAAAATGTGTCAAATACAAAACAAAAAGGTCCAAAACAAAAAGGTCCAAAACTTGAGTTACAGTAGATTGCCCATTAATGACTTTCTCCTCTGCACACACAATATGCCGGACCTCCGATACAAAACTAGCTATCTTATTAAATCTAGAACACTCTCCAGGGACAGGACTCACTAGTCTGTTAGTCTTAGGTCACAATGGAAGTTAGCTGTCAGTGGTTACTTGAATAATGTGGATGTGATAAATAGGTTATAATATATACTTCTTGACTGATATGTTACCTGCATGAATCAGCTAAATGCTATTTAGAATAAAGCCACTACCGTCCCTGTTTCTCTTGGTACTAATTATCCTAAAGGGAGTTATACCGTTGCTGTGTCACTCTGTGTGACCGTTAGCTTAGCATGTTAGCTACTCCACAAATAAACATGATCAGTGATAAATCCTCTAAGATATGATCTAACCCGCCTGACGCTCCGTCCTTCTGTCTCCGAGGGCAACAGGGAAGAGGGCAACAGGGAAGAGGGCAACAGGGAAGAGGGCAACAGGGAAGAGGGCAACAGTGAGATATCTGATGAGAGTCGGCCGGTGATGTCGTCCAATGCAACGGGTGCTGTCACTTCTCAGGTCATTGGAATGTTTTGATTGGCTACACGCCGTGAATGATTGACAGGTCTGATTGATATTCTTGTCATACAGATGCCTCATTTTCCCACATCCTCCCTCCCTCCCTCCCTCATGAAATGCTGCCTCCCAGGGTGACCTTACACCAGAACAGACCACTAGAGGGCCTCTTTGATACCGGCAGTTCCTTTCACATTTAACAGGGCTTATGCAACTGTTTCTTCTCTCCCTTTTCTATCGGCAGTTCACTCTGCCGAAGCCCTTGGTATCAGGTAACCATGACAACTGCTCAGACAGTTGGAGCAGAGGTAATTGGCTCCTGCATTGCTTGTCTACGTGTTGATTGGGTGCATTATTGACATGGCGGGAATGCATTGGAAAATCAGACTTTCAAAAGAGGCCAAGGACTTCCTCAAAGAAAAAAACACAGCAGCACACTTTTAAGGAAGCTTGAGGGAATACAGTGTAGTTAGTAGTCGTTAAGATCAAATTAAAATAAATAAAATACATTCAAATTAGCATCAGTGACCATCATCACGACCCTGTATTCTTCAAATAATGATTCCATGAGCATAACATGCCAAAAAAAAAAACTTTCAAGCTACCCAGATACACAGATGACCTATACCCTATATTCAATCACAGCAGCAGGGAATATACAGAATAGGTGGGCCCCTTCACGAGTCCCCCAACAAAACCATCACCAATAATATCATTAACACAAATCCATTCACTTAAAGAGAGTATACTCAACCTTGAAAACTAACAATATAACCCTAATATGGTGTCTGACAGGTGTAAATCTAGTTATGAGATCAGTCTCTCTTTGAGAGGCAGTAGTTAACACGGTTCACTTCAGTATGATTTGATTGATTGTCTGAAAACCCCAAATCAGAATCAAAAGAAGCACCAGACATGAAGGAAAACACAGAAAGTAACCCAGACAAGTAAACAAATAAACTAATCTCTCTATAGAAATATAAACTCTACTCTGATCTGAGACGTCTGCAGTGTCAGCGCTGATCAGTGCACACATAGAAAACGGTAATCCAGGTAGAAGTCACCTGTAGACACAGATCTGGGATCAGCCTGCCTTCCGCCAATCCCATGAGGGCGTGGAACACAAAACTGACCCCAGATCAGTGTCTAGGAGCTTTTTCCTAATCTAGAAAACTGCCGTAACAGAGAGAAGGCACAGAAACACAAACCCACACAGTGGGGCAGACCACAGCAGCAGTGTCTGGGGATTGGCTGAGAGCAGCAGTGTCTGGGCTGGGGATTGGC
>NC_139662.1:23097718-23100218 GCF_951799395.1 Argentina silus
GGAGGAAGATACAGCCCCAGTCCTCGTCCCGCAGCGCCTCCCGGACCCCCACGTTCAGCAGCTTGGCCCGGTTAAACGTGGCATTCCCCCACTGAAGGGGTCCGGAGGACAGCAGGGTTAAAGGTCACACACAACAAAAACAAAACAAATCTAAATCAAATGTTATTGGTCACGAACATCTCAAACAGCCGTCATTGATATAGTGAAATGTTTTGGAATCTTGCTCCTCGACCAACAACAGTCAACAAATCAACAGTACAATATAATCTAGTAATAATAAACCAGTGACAGTAGTAGTGCAGAAGGGTGGAGTGTCAGTAGCAGCAGTAATGACTGTAATAATAACAGATACAAATGGATTTGATTTGTTTTGATAGAGACAGACAGACAGACAGACAGACAGACAGGCAGACAGGCAGACAGGCAGACAGGCAGGCAGACCTGATGGATGATGTAGATGAGACAGGCAGACAGACAGACAGGCAGACCTGGTGGATGATGTAGATGAGACAGACAGGCAGACAGACAGGCAGACAGGCAGACAGACAGACAAGCAGACCTGGTGCATGATGTAGATGAGACAGACAGGCAGACAGACAGACAGACAGGCAGGCAGACAGACAGACAGGCAGACAGACAGACCTGGTGGATGATGTAGATGAGACAGACAGACAGGCAGACAGACAGACAGACCTGGTGGATGATGTAGATGAGACAGACAGACAGGCAGACAGACAGACAGACCTGGTGGATGATGTAGATGAGACAGACAGACAGACAGACAGACAGACAGGCAGACAGACAGACAGACCTGGTGGATGATGTAGATGAGACAGACAGACAGACAGACAGACAGACAGGCAGACAGACAGACAGACCTGGTGGATGATGTAGATGAGACAGACAGACAGGCAGACAGACAGACAGACCTGGTGGATGATGTAGATGCTGTAGTGGATCTGCTGTCTCTGGAGGAAGGGGTGGAGGTGGTAGAGCAGGGAGCGGAGGTGGGTCTGCCGGTTCCGGTAGGGCACCACGATGGCCGTGTGCTGACGCGGCTCACAGTGGGGCGGCCGGTACCGGCCTCCCGGGAGGACCAGAGGGTTCCGCTCCCGGATCTCGTCCAGAGAGAGAGGAGAGGACAGCCGCACCGACACCGGACCCACTACAGACAGGGAGGCAGGGATAAAAACATCCTCTACACACACCTACACACACCTACATACACATACACACACACACACACACACACACACACACACACACTCCCTCTCTCTCCCTGCCTCACACACATACATATACACACACACACACACACACACACACACACACACACACACACACACACACACACACACACACACACACACACACACACACACTCTCTCTCTCTCTCCCTGCCTCACTCACACACACACACACTCACACACTCACACACACACACACTCACACACACACACACACACCCAGCAGTGGTGAGGGGATCTGGCAGGCCTTCAGTGGTGCCCCAGTGCTGGGGGGGCCTGTGCCTGGGTGGGCTGGTGGTGGTGGTGGCGCCCCCAGGTGGCTGAGGTTGGTGTAGACGTCATGTGGCCGTGAGTAGTCAAACTCAGGCTCTGTGGAGTGGACCAGCACCGACACCAGCCCTCGAAACCCCCCCAAGGAGAAATACAGCACAAAGCCAAACTGGAAACCCACCAACAGGGCCAGAGTACAAGGAGAGTCCAGAGAACGCCCACAACAGGCCATGATGGAGGCAGAGAGAGGGAGGGAGGGAGGGAGAGAGAGAGAGAGGGAGAGAGAGAGAGAGAGAGAGAGAGAGAGAGGGAGGGAGGGAGAGAGAGAGAAAGTGAGAGAGATTCAGAGAAGAGGGGAGAAAGTGAGAGATTGAGGGTGAACAGAGGAATGGAGAGAGAGGCAGGACAGGTGGGAGGGTGGTGAGGGAGAGACGGAGGGAGGTATGGGGGAGGTTCTGGGGGGCTGTGGGGGGCTCAGGGGGTTCAGGAGGTCATGTGTATGAAGGGGAAGTAGAAGCAGTGCAGCTCAGTCGACACGGCCATCTCCTCTAAACCTGACGAGTCACTGCAGAAGATCACAATAACCACATATCATCATCACACACACACAAAACACTATTTCCATATTCTGTACTGAAATCTATAGTTGACCGTGTGTGTGTGTGTCTCTGTGTGTGTCTCTGTGTGTGCGTGCGTGTGTGTGTGTGTGTCTCTGTGTGTGTGTGTCTCTGTGTGTGCGTGCGTGTGTGTGTGTGTGTGTGTGTGTATATGTGTGTGTGTGTCTTTCTGTGTGTGTGTGTGTGTGTGTGTGTGTGTGTGTGTGTGTGTGTGTGTGTGTGTCTACCTGAGTTCTGTGTTGATCCAGGCTGGTTGACATCAGAACCTGTCCTCCAGCAGAGAGAGTTTGATCTCAGTCTCTCCCTCTCTGCCTCTCATAACGCCTTCAAAACAACAGACCAGACAGAACCACTCAGGGACCGACT
>NC_139662.1:23110192-23112692 GCF_951799395.1 Argentina silus
CACACACACACACACACACACACACACACACACACACACACACCGTCACACACACACACACACACACACACACACACGTCACACACACGTCACACACACCGTCACACACACACACACACACACAACGTCACACACAACTAAGAGCTCCGAGAATCTCTCCTGAAGCCAGCAGAGAGAGCAGGCAGAAGAATGGCTGATTGTGAACGGTTGAATAACAGAGAGGGAGAGAGAGAGAGAGAGAGAGAGAGCTGGGAACATGGAGATCTATGGAGTCATTTTGTCAATAAGGCTGGCAGGACACCAGGCCACAGCTTGGGTTCCAGAAGGGGAAGAGGAGCAGCTCAGAACCAGGTCCAACTCTCTGCCCTCCTCCCTCCCCTCTCTCTCTCTTCTCCTCCCCTCCCAGCTTCCTTCATCTCTCCTCCCTCCTCTCCTCCCCTCCCCCCCTCCCCCCCCTCTCTCTCTCTGTGCCTGGGTTCAGTTGGATATTAGGTATCAATGTTCTCTCTACTCAGCGCTGCATTGTGTGTGTGTGTGTGTGTGTGTGTGTGTGTGTGTGTGTGTGTGTGTGTGTGTGTGTGTGTGTGTGGAAGAACAGCCATTGTATTCTCCAAGCGAGGCAGCTAGTCTGACTAACTCCATATTAGAGTTATGAAAGCCCCCCTCCCTCTCTCTCTCTCTCTCTCTCTCTCTCTCTACCAGCTCAAAGAGGGGTCCCCCCTGGACCCCCTATATGACGTATGTGTTTTCACTAGCTGGGTGGTGAAAGATGTTTATATGTGTGTGTGTGTTTGTGTGTGTGTGTGTGTGTGTGTGTGTGTGTGTGTGTGTGTGTGTGTGTGTGTTTAATGATGTGTTTAATGACACAAACATTGGTTTTAGCAGCTCTAAACTGCTGTTTATTCATTGTCTCATAACCGTATAATTCATCAACACTTCATCTGTCATTTCATTCATTTGACTGACGGAGCTCAACATGAGGTCTGAGCGGCAGACATCCTGTAGGGTCTGTCGGGTCCGTCTGGTCCAGGAAGGTGAACAGGGTCGGAAGAAGATGAGGTCAGGAAAGGCAATGGTGATGGTTGAGGATGAAGAAGATGAAGATGAAGATGATGATGAAGATGAGGGTGTGAAAAGTGGTGGGTTGTAGGATCGGTGGTAAAGATGAGAGAGAGAGAGAGAGAGAGAGAGAGAGAGAGAGAGTGTGTGTGTGTGTGTGTGTGTGTGTGTGTGTTTGTGTGTGTGTGTGTGTGTGTGTGTGTGTGTGTGTGTGTGTGTGTGTGTGTGTGTGTGTGTGTGTGTGTGTGTTCAGGCCCCCTGCTCCTGCGTCTGGCCCTGCTGGGGCTGTAGGACCAGGCTGTGGGGGTCTCTGAGGCAGGAGAAGGCAGCGGGGGGGATGAGCTCCACCTGGATCAGGTTGTCCTCCAGGTGGAGGGAGGCCAGGGGGGACACCGACGTCACCCGGGGGTGACACACCTCCCCCGCAGGCACGGACCTGCAGCACACAACACAGCTACGTCATCCAACAACCATTACAGCGTCTGTGTCTGTGTGTGTGTGTGTGTGTCTGTGTGTGTGTGTGTGTGTGTGTGTGTGTGTGTGTCTGTGTGTGTGTGTCTGTGTGTGTGTGCGTGTGCGTGCGTGCGTGCGTGCGTGCGTGCGTGCGTGCGTGCGTGTATATGCATGTGTGTGTGTGTGTGTGTGTCTGTGTGTGTGTGTGTGTCTCTGTGTGTGTGTGTGTGTGTGTCTGTGTGTGTCTGTGCCTGTCTGCGTGCGTGCGTGCGTGTGTGCATGCGTGCGTGCGTGTGTGTGTCTGTGTGTGTGTGTGTGTGTGTGTGTGTGTGTGTGTGTGTGTGCGCAGGCCTCTCTGGGCACCCTGCCAAAGCAAGCTCTGTGATTGGGTGATTAGTCTGTCTGAGATCTAATTGGTCTCTGGTTTCAATCGCAGGAAGGAGACCACATCCATATGGAACGCTCTGATTGGTTCCTCAATGCTATCTAGATGAGGTTGTGGTCATGCTGTGTTTGTATGACCGCCTGGTCCTTTTGCGGTCCTACTGTACCTGATGTGGTTGTGGTCGAGCCTCAGCACTTGTAGGTTCTTGAACTGGCGAGTTCGAGGGACCGCCCCCAGACGGTTATTGTCCAATAGGAGTTCAATGAGTGTCTTATACAGACCGAAAAAGGAGCCTGCCTGGATCGCCTCGTCTCCCAGGTCGTTGTGGGAGAGGCGGAGGGATTCCAACCCGGGACGCAAATGTCGAAACACGTGGATGGGGATCCGACCAATCACGTTGTGTTGTAGGGTCAGCTGACGCAGGCGGCGGGGCAGGTACAGGGGCACGGAAGAGAGGCGGTTATGGGACAGGTCCAAGGCCTCCAACGCACTGAGACACACACACACACACACGCACGCACACACGCACACACACACACACACACACACACAGAGGAGAGAGAAGGTTTTAATGACAGATTCATAGCTTTCAATGGACTGTGA
>NC_139662.1:23122692-23145192 GCF_951799395.1 Argentina silus
GACCTGGACACACACACACACACACACACACACACACACACACACACACACACACACACTGATACTCAAGGCAGGTGTGTGTTACACACACACACACACACACACACACACACACACACACTGATACTCAAGTACACACGCGCGCACACACACGCGCGCACACACACACACACACACCTTTGAAGCTGTGAGGGTTGAGTCTGGTGAACTTGTTGTCGTTGATCTTGAGCTCCTCCAGAGATGGTGGCAGCAGTGGGATCTGGGTCAGCTGGTTCCCCTCCAGGCTGAGCTTCCTGAGCAGGGTCAGGTTCTACGGACCAGAGAGACGACAGGGAGGAGAGGACAGGGAGGAGAAGACAGGGAGGAGAGGACAGGGAGGAGAGGACAGGGAGGAGAAGAGAGGACAGGGAGGAGAAGACAGGGAGGAGAGGACAGGGAGGAGAAGAGAGGGAGGAGAAGACAGGGAGGAGAGGACAGGGAGGAGAGGACAGGGAGGAGAAGAGAGGACAGGGAGGAGAGGACAGGGAGGAGAAGACAGGGAGGAGAGGACAGGGAGGAGAAGAGAGGGAGGAGAAGACAGGGAGGAGAGGACAGGGAGGAGAGGACAGGGAGGAGAAGAGAGGGAGGAGAAGACAGGGAGGAGAGGACAGGGAGGAGAAGACAGGGAGGAGAAGAGAGGAGAGGGGGGAGAAGACAGGGAGGAGAGGAGAGGACAGGGAGGAGAAGAGAGGGAGGAGAAGACAGGGAGGAGAGGACAGGGAGGAGAAGACAGGGAGGAGAGGAGAGGACAGGGAGGAGAAGAGAGGACAGGGAGGAGAAGAGAGGGAGGAGAAGACAGGGAGGGGAAGACAGGGAGGAGAAGAGAGGGAGGAGAAGAGAGGGAGGAGAAGACAGGGAGGGGAAGACAGGGAGGAGAGGACAGGTCACGGCCATGGAAGAGGCACAATGGACCATGTTCTAAAACCAACCAATCCAGTTCACCCAATGGAAGCACAGTGGAACTGGACATTGTTGGCTGTGGAACAGAATCACAGAAAAAAGACAACATGAAGCTCAGCGCATAAAGCTTTATTTTCTCTTCAGTTTCTTCAAAACAAACTAGTTTGGGTTGTTATTTTCTTGTTTGTTTGCGTAAACCTTCTGGTGGGCGTCTTGTTGATCTATGCCCAGTAAAACCAGTAAAACCAATGAGTCGTGTCTCTCTGCCTGTGTTCTGCCAGCCTCCCCAGGCCTCTGTCATTACTGGAAGATGAGGAACAAACGGATATCATAAAAAAATGATTTCTGCTTAAAATAATGTTTTCTTTTCATCTCCGGCCCATTGGCTGCTCGACAGTCCTGAAAAAGGAGGCTGCGATGCCGTTCTGTGATTTGTCAGAGTGCGGTCAGCAGTCCAGGCCGGTCAGAGTCTGTGCTCACGTTGTGGTCGCCCCTTGGTCAGGCGCTGGCTGTGGGGGCTATTCCTGGTACACACTGACTCATACAGGCCTACTCTGCCATTAGGATGTGATGATAGAACAGATGGTCATTGAACAGAGGCTTTTTAAAGCCAGCAGGGCAGAAGACGGTGTGTGTGACGGTGTGTGTTCCGTGTGTGTGACGGTGTGTGTTCCGTGTGTGTGACGGTGTGTGTTCCGTGTGTGTGACGGTGTGTGTTCCGTGTGTGTGACGGTGTGTGTTCCGTGTGTGTGACGGTGTGTGTTCCGTGTGTGTGACGGTGTGTGTTCCGTGTGTGTGACGGTATGTGTTCCGTGTGTGTGGCGGTGTGTGTTCCGTGTGTGTGACGGTGTGTGTTCCGTGTGTGTGCGGCCAGGCCAGGTGAGGTGTGCGGTGGAGGGGGGACTCACAGAGAAGAGGCCGGGGCTGAGCGAGGCGTCGGCCAGCCTGTTCTTGCTCAGGTCCAGACGCTCCAGGTTAGGCAGCCCAGAGAAGCCCCGCAGGGCTATGAGACTGATGTTGTTCTCTGTCAGACACACACACACACACACACACACACACACACACACACACACACACACACACACACACATATATACCTACAGTATATATACTTATACAATACATATAGCTGATGCACTACCACACATTACATAAGATGTCTACACTTCATCAACCCTCTTGTGAGACCAGTTCTGTGGCAGCATCATCCCTCCCTCCCTCTCTCTCTCGTAACCTGACTGAGTAAAGTCCAGTTCTGTCTCCTCTGAGGGTTCTCCTCTGAGAGTTCTCCTCTGAGGTCTCCTCTGAGGGTTCTCCTCTGAGGGTTCTCCTCTGAGAGTTCTCCTCTGAGGGTTCTCCTCTGAGGGTTCTCCTCTGAGGTCTCCTCTGAGGGTTCTCCTCTGAGGTCTCCTCTGAGGGTTCTCTATACTGCCAGGCTGGTACCGTATCATTATAGGACTCCAAATGATGGAGAACCACTCGATTTCTCATTTTCTTTAAGTCATTTAGCAGATTTTTTTTCCACAGTGACTTACAATAAGCACATTTGTCTAAGTAAGTGAATCAACTCTACATCAGTCATCGGAAGTAAAACCTTCCATCAGAGCGTTCCATCGGCAGTCACAGTGCTAGAGAAAGGAAGAAACTTTTTTTTTATTTTGTTTTTAATATATTTTTCTAATAAAAGCCCCTCCTCACCTGCCAGGTCCAGGGTCGTGACCACCAGGTCAGTTATGATTGGCAGATGAGTCATGCCGACGCCCCTGCAGATGATCTGTCCGTCTGAAGTCTGACACGCCCCTGGGAGGGACTCTGTGAAGCTCGTGCGTGCTACCGTCTGATTGGTGGGAGACTCACTCTCCTCCTCCTCCTCCTCCTCTTCTTCTTCCTGATGATGATGACAGTGATTATCAAAGCAATAAAACCAGTAGTTATAAATCATTATTTTATGGTTATGGACAACCTTAATTGTTACATTGTACAATATTTTGGGCAAATTTTAATAAAGATGAAAAACAAGAAGCTATTAATTTTTTTTTTAATAAAGATGAAAAACAAATGCTATTAAAAACAAGGCGATTCAGCCATAGACAGATATCATAAAAACAAACCTCCTCCTCCTCTTCCTCCTCCTCCTCCTCATCATCATCGTCATCATCATCGTCATCATCATCATCTTCCTCCTCCTCCTCCTCCTCCTCCTCTTCCTTCTCCTGGTTGTCCATCAGTTTATTCTTTTCACTGTGCAGCTCCTTCAATACTGAGGCCAGAGCCCCTGGCTGTTCCTCCGGGGCTCCTCCACGCGTGCTACGCCTCCTCCAGCCTGCTAGGGGGCGCCCCAGTCCTGCCTACACACAACAGAGATGCAGGGTAAGAGTAAGACATGAGGTGATGCATCCAAAGACAGAACATACTGTATGCACAACATATACAGACACACAGACACACACCCGTACACACACACACACCCCGTACACACCACACACACACACACTCACACACACACACACAGGACAGCACCCACCAGTCTGTACACGGTGGCCTCTACTGTTGCTGCATGTCTCCTCTTCCCAGCAGCTCCTCTCCTCCCTCTGTTGGCCTCCGTCTGCTCCTCCCTCTCTCCCTCCTCTCCCTCTGCAGGTAGTGGACTCTGCTCCTCCCTCTCTCCCTCCTCTCCCTCCTCTCCCTCCGCAGGTAGTGAACTCTGCTCCTCCCTCCTTCCTTCACCAGTCAGTGACGGGGAGAGGGGGAGGGCTGAAAGAAAAGGGATGGGGGGAGATTCTTTCTAATGCAGTGGTTACTTCAGTCGTGGGAAGGATCAGACCCCCAATATGAACATGCATTGTTCCAAATACAAAGCAGCTGTGTCAATGCTATAGATGACAACGACCTGTATTGATTTGACTGGTTTTGATATTTCATGAGGGTCAATTGATACTCAAGTACTGTTTGAATAACTGGTAAATATCAGCATTGATTGCAAGAATAGGAATGCAGTTCATGTTTACCTTATAGTTGTGCAAAATGAACTTCAGAACAAGAGAGACACAAAAAAACATATGGAGGACGAACATGAAACACCCAGAGAAACCAGAAGCTCACCTGAGGGAAGAGGAACTGCTGCATCCCTCCCAGGCGTGTGTGTGGCAGGTGTTTCTCCCTCAGGAGTGTCCAGGTCAGCGGTGTGTGTGACAGGTGAGCCAGGCGTGTGTGTGTCCTCCTCCCCCACCGCGTCAGGTTCTCTCTCCCTGGGTCCCCCGTGGGTCAGGGTTTGTCCCCCAGCAGCTAGAGCACTCACACAAAGACACAGAACCACAAACCTCGGCATCGGCATCGTCACGTCAGGCTGATGGACCTGAACCCACGGTACCGCAACTGGAACAGACCTCTAGACCCGGGTCAAAGCAGTCCGGAGAAAAAACCTCTCAACAACAACAGAACCAGGAGCTTCTTGAACCAGGAGTGGGCTTGCAAACCACCAGCCAGTCCAGCAGGCCAGGAGGAAAGAGCACTTCCAGAGAGGCTGCAGACCCGGAGACCACCTTCTCAGAGAGGATCCACTCCCAGACGAGACCTGGTGGGACGCGAAGTGGAAAGACCAGAAGATGGTGAAGAAAGGAGGACAGGAGAACTTGAAGCCCAGGAGGAAAGCTGCGGTTCTCCTTCTCCGACCAGACTCTCTGCCCAGAGAGATAGCTGCTGCACTCGCTCACTAGACGCTCAAAAGAAGGTGAGAAAGGAAAAAGCGAGAAAAAAAGAGGGAGAGGAAGGAGGGGGAGTAGGAGGAGGAGGAGGAGGAGGAGGAGGACACGGAGAGGAGAGGTCAAAAAAGTACATTCTCACATTCTAGACAAAGGGCTTCGTTCATGACACGGAGAGGAGAGGTCAAAAAAGTACATTCTCACATTCTAGACAAAGGGCTTCGTTCATCACCCTAAAGAGACAGATCCCCCTCCTCTTTTACACCCCCACATCACGGCCTTAAACTAACAGACACCTGGGTGGGGAGACAGAGAGGGAGAGAGAGAGAGAGAGAGAGAGAAAGAGAGAGAGAGAGAGAGAAAGGGGGGGGGAGAGAAACAGTCCTTATCACATGCACAATGGTGATGATGACATCATTTGTGTTCGTGGAGACAGTGGTCTATCATGTTGTCTCTCAGACAGATGAGGAGGAGGAGGAGGAAGGTTTGTCCTACTCAGCTTAGCAGTATACAGTGAAGTCACCCCCTAGATGCTGATCTGAAGTCAGTTTTGTATTTCTCACCCTGATGGTTAAAGTAGGGACTGCGGTCAGGTGAACTGATCCGAGGCAGAGACAGGAGGAGCAGACAGCGACAGTCTCAGCTGGAGTCATCTCCCCTTGGCCTCACGCCATTGACACCTCCGTATGAAGAGGAATACAGTAAGACTACCAGAAATGAAAGATGGCCCTGTCAAGGTTTTAACACACACACTTGCTAACACACTCATGAACGCACACACACACACAGAGCCAAGCAGGTGCTACTGCTTAGTGTGTTGTTGAGCAGAGCTGGGAGTCTCACTACAGGGTGAAACCTGCTGACAGCCACTGTTTGGTCAACACACACACACAGTTGGTATGTTCATGTACATCACAGACAACAGCTACAGGGGTTCATAAGGTGTGTGTGTGTAGTGTACATTATGTAAATCTAAAACCTGCCTGGTATCCAAGAACTGAACCATGTTGACCATATTATTAAATTGGAGGTTTATGATCTAAATGAGTCAGTATTCAACCACATTTTACTTTGAGGTCTTTAGCTCAAACTACAGGTTAGCTTAGCTGTGTGTATGTCTATGCAGGAAGGGTGTGTGTGTGGGAGACTGTCCCAAAAACAGACAGTGATATTCTAACCTCACCCAGACTGTCTCCAAAAGGTCCCATTTGACAGAGGTGCTGTTTTACAGTAAACACTGACGCAGTCTGAGGATTGTCCTGAAATGACTCGAGACAATAAACATAGAAACTCGACGGGTTTACAAGAACATGGAGGAACCCACAATCCCCCCCCCCCCCTTCTCAACCTTGCCTCACCCTTCCAAAAAACAACCTGCTCCTCTCTCATCCTTCCTGCAACCCTCCCCCCCACGCCACCCTCTCCCCCTCCTGTGTTCAGGTGTGCAGACGCAGGGTTGTGTTTACCGACACAGCTGGGGTCGGTGTGGCCCAGACTGCCAGTCATCCTGACAGTATGTACAGTACGACACCTAACCCCAACGTACGACATTCAGCATCCCTACGCAAACCCTCTGTTCAAGCAAACATTTCTATTACTCAGTATGCTATATTAAAAACAGACAAGACAAACCTTGGGTCAAGTGAGTTTTATTTCAGTGTAACCACAGCAATGCAAACAAGTCACAGACATCCAGGAAGCCTCAGTCCATCAGTAACAGAGTAAAACCTCAGGTGACACCCAGTGGCACTTCAGCAAACAGAGGCACAGAGGACCCCGTCCAGCCCAGAAGCACTGGTCAACCAGCAGTAGAGGGACAGAAGGCCCAGCTCTGTCTTCTCATGAGGCTCGATCACACCAAGCCAGCTAGAGGTGCTGGGGGGGTCTAGAGACACCCTGAAGGCCTCAAAGAAACAGAACTGGAGCAAGACTATTTGGTACATTGCTACAAAGCCTTCCAATGCCTGACTGCAGCATTTCATTTAACATTTTAGAATTGAATACAAGATTTGTTGATGTAAAAATAAAATGAATGTGAACACACTGCCTCAGCTACAGGGCTTTGACTAGTGGCAAACAGAGGTGAACCACCATGCTGGCTCAAGGAAGAGCCAAAATGGCTGAGTAAAGTAACAGTGCTATGGGGAAACAGGGGGGGGGGTGTCACAGTGCAACAACGGAATGATTAAACAGCTGATTAAGAAACACGGCAAACAGTACATTGTTGGAATGAGGAAGAGAAGACAGGAATGATGGGAGGAGGCAAGCAGTTGACTCCTGCAGGACAAGACGTTTGACGACGCATACAGTATTAACCTTGACTCTTAGCAGATCTAAGAACTTCAACCTGGACGGACTGAAAACACTGCTCTGGCTCACGGATAACCACCGACCCACGGCGCTGCTGTTACAGTAGCGAGATGCTTCAGTGACAGATCACGTTGGCAACAAACCACTCAAACATGGGTTACAAAAGACGACTGCGGTTTCGCTGGAAATGGTACTAGGGACAGAGAAGGAACCCTTGTAGGGTAGAGGATGCTAAGTTAAGGTGCATTAGGGGTTAGGAAGGGGAACAGAATTAGCTCTACATGGTGAGAGACAAACACTAGTCCTCTTAGCCCCCTCTGCCATGGATGGCCTGTTTGAGCTGCTGGTGTTTAAGCACACATGCCAAAGAGCTGCACTTCATGTTAAAAAACTGATGGTGGCGCTAGAACTTTCTATTCAGCATTAGTGCCAGAGGGCAGGTGGTGGAGCGGAAGCGTAGACGTCAGACTGAGGGGGTCAGGGGTCAGAGACGGGGAGAGGTGGCGTGTTTGTGTTCTCCTCAGTTGGCGAAGGCTTGGCGCACGGCTGCGACGATGTGCTTGGTGCTGATGCCGTACAGGTCGAGCAGCTCCTGAGGCTTGCCGCTCTGAGGAACGCGGGTCACCGCCAGGCGGGTCACGACGATACCGGGCTCCTCCCCCACAGCAGACAGCACCGCCTCACCAAGACCACCTACAGACGCAGAGGGCAGGGTTAACTCACTGTGTTCCAGAACAGCCAGAGTTCCAGAACACTCAAAACCTACAGTGTCAAGTGTTTACATTTATGGCATTTAGCAGACATCTTTATCCAAAGCGACATACTTAAACAAATGTATTTGTTGTAAGTGAATCATCTATCCATCAGTCATCATAAGAAAGTAATCTATGCTCAGACTAGGGGCCATAGGCAGTCAATGCTAGAAGGATTTTTTTTTTCAAGTAGTGTTTTGTCTATAATCCTAACCCAACACTTTGGCTAAAACATGAAGCATCAAAATTCACCAAAAATGGATAAATAGAGTCACCCTTGGCATTCTAGAATGTTGACCATTTCTGTGACTTTATTCACCCCCGGCACTTGAGTTAAACACATAATTATGTCCCTCATCTCAGTGGTCTCTGAGACAGCCACCTACCCTCTTTGTAGTGGTCCTCCACGGTGATGATTCTGCCGCCGGTGGCTCTGGCGTTGGATACGATGGTGGCGGCGTCCAGGGGCTTGATGGTGAACGGGTCGATCACACGGATGTTCACTCCTAGAGAAGAAGTTGTGTTTTACACACAATACTCACAAGCCAAACAACTAGAAGAAATCTATCAAACTACAGACAGGAGCATGTCTTCAACCCCATCAGCGATCCCCAAACGTTGCAGTCATGAGTTCAGTATTATTTGTGGCACTTCCCCTGCTCGACCACTAGGGGGCAGTCTTACCCGAGGTGGCCAGCTCATCTGCAGCAGCCAGGGCTTCATGTAGAGTAATGCCAGCGCCGATCACAGTCACCTTGTCACTGTCAGACTGACGCACCACCTGGTGAGGAAACACCGTTAGAAAACTCGACAAATCTCTTCTCGATCCAACAGAACCCTCAATGGTTTCCCAGTCTCCTGTGGCTCCCTCACCTGGCCGACCAGGTAAGTACTTTCTCTGGTCAGCGCGCCTGCCAAGAGGAGATGGAAGCCACAGGAGACCTTTCAGACGCATCCAGAGACGGTTCTTACCTTGGCCACACCCAGCTCAAACTTCTCCTCAGGCGAGTACAGGACTTTGGTCTCCGGTCGGCTGGTACGGATGAAACAGATCCCCTGGAAGCGAGAGAGAGACTGAACGGTTAGAAGCAGGACACTAGACTGCAACACATGCACAGCTTAGAGCAGGATACTACTACACTGCCCCACACACACACACACTCCCTGGTTCTGACCTGCGTGTTGGCAGCCAGCTCCACAGCCCTCTCTGCAGAGACGGCGTCGCTTGGGTAGAACACGGTGCATGTTGGGATAGCTCTGAACATGGCCAGGTCCTCCAGGGCCATCTGGGAGGGGCCATCCTCACCTGAGCAGGACAGAGAGGCAACATTTGTTTGGTCAAGACGGGACAAGCAACAGACGCTACAGTGGACTCACACTCCACGCATCAACAGGGACACACAGCTCACACAGCGCTCACACACAGCTCACCGATGGAGACGCCGCAGTGCGAGCCCACCAGGTTGACGTTGGACTGGGAGATGGCCGCCATGCGGATCTGGTCGTAGCCTCTGGAGAAGAAGGCAGCGAACGTGCTGGCGAAGGCCACCGTGCGGTCACGTGTAGCACAGCCAATGGCGACGCTCACCTACAACAAAGGAGGAAGAAAAAGAGCCTTAGGGTGGATTTACGCCTTCAGACAGGCCCCTTCTTCAAGCCTTCCTTGAAGTAATCGACGTGAAGGAACAAGTGGCAACCTGTCTCCTGCGTGGCCTTCACCAATGCATCCTCGGGTTACTTCAAGGAAGGGAGAAACCTTGCAGTGACATTCTTGGCTACTCTTCAGTTCGGTTCTGGACTTCATCTGTCCTTGAGTAAGGCAGAAAGTCTAGCTACTTTGTGACTCAATTCTAGAGAAAACCTTGGACACAGAATGCACTCACATCCCAGTACAACAGAAAACTAGTCAAGATAACTACAGCTCCAGTTCACTGTTGGGTCAGTGTCAGGAGGCTCCTTGCTCCTCACAGGGTTAGGGTTAGGCTGTGTGTTTCGGTCTTGGATGAGGAAGCGAGACATTCGACAGGGGTCTCAAGTGTGGAACAGAGTGTTTCCTTGCCACTGTCCCTTTATATTCTTCTCCCCTCTGGGGAGGTTTTTTTTCCCTTGGCTTACGTGTGTGTGTGTGGGGGGGGGGGTTGTATAATGTATATTGTATTTTTTGTTGACATTGTGAAACACTGACATTTGTCCGTCAGTGCTGCACAAATACATCTGATTAAAACATGCGATTGATTGACGGCAGTGTCGGGATTGAGGATTACAGGGCCAGAGAGTGAAGAGTAACAGATTAGACCGACTTGGAGCTGATTATAGCGTTTGACATGTACAGTGTGCCAGAAGGGTCACTACATCTGTAACAGTAGTATTAATAGCCCTGCTTTCCTCAGAGTCTGACGTCAGAGCTCCATGCCTGGATGCTGCCTCCCCTGACCATTCCCTCCTTCATTAAGGAGGTACTGGATACAGACTGGAGATCTGACCCCAACATCCCGGGAGGAGAATGCCGCCATCAGTGGAGAACATCCCACATCCCCATACATCGTCTGCAAACACATCATGCACATCTGTCCTGCCTGCCAGAATCCATGTCCCTCCCTCCCCCTCAGTGTTCTGCAGTGGTTTAGTATTTGCATGTAGTTGAGCAAAAGACATATCTATTATATCACATGCAATTTAGTTGTCCCTTTTATCCAAAGCGACCTAGTCTGTGCACACAGCAATGTTTCAGTACATATGGTCCCAGCAGGAATCAAACCCACAACCTCAGCATCGTTAGCGCCATGCTCTACCAGCTGAGGCGCAGCAGACCACACAGACCAACTTTTTGGCTCCTGATTTCACACTACTGTTAAGGGCCCATTCTCCCCTGTGCTGTCTAACGTGGGCTGGACCATCTAGAAGGTCTTCCCTCCTCACCATGTTCTGCTCAGCGATGAAGCACTCGATGTAGCGCTCGGGGTGGGCCTTCTTGAAGGACTCAGAGAAGGTGGAGTTCTTGGTGTCTCCGTCCAAAGCCACCACTCTCTGGCTGGCCCGACCCATCTTGGCCAGAGCAGTACCGTACGCGCGACGGGTCGCCATCTGAAAGGGAGGGAGGTGGGGAGAGGGGGACAGGTCAGCATCTGCAGGTTCATATCTGTAATCTAGAGTGTCTTTAAGACAGTCTGCAGGGGTGGAGGCGCTCCTTACTAAACCAACTCCACTAGTCCTGCCTTGAGGTTTAGTGCTGCAGTGGGGTGAACTCAGGAGTGAACTTTAACCCATAGATTAATGGTTGATTTTAGGCTGCACAACCACAACAGATGGACCCAGCTCATTCCAACAGTTGTTGGTTTCAGCACCAGGCCAGTGACACCTCTAATAGTTTTGGAACTGAAGTTTATAGTAAATTGTGCATCATACTCCTGTTTGTATTGGGGGGGTTGGGAGGAGAACAGAAGACAACTGTTGTCCAAAATGACCGTACAAATACTGATCCAGTACAAATACTGTCCTACAAGTTACCTTGTCTCCCAGGTTGTATGCAGGGGGTTCGGGCAGGCGGATGGGGGCCAGGTCAGCAGGGGCTGTGTCCTCTTTGGGCAGTTCAGGGGTGAGGTGTTTGTTGGGGACTTGGATCTGGGACTGCAGGTCCTTCAGGATCTCATCCACGCGGTCCTTGGGGATAGGCTTCCCGTGCCAGTTGTCCAAGTCCTCGATGCCTGAAGACAGACAGCAGGGAATCAGTACAGAGTTCAAACAGTACAACCTCCTGCATCACCCTGACCATGTGAACAGTGTAGGCATGGAAACGCTGAGGAGCGGTATGCTGGTAACCTTCACCTTTGAGTCCTTTGCCTTTGAATGTCTTGGCGACGATGCAAGTAGGTTTGCCTTTGACCTGCTGGGCCTGCCACAGAGCCTTGCACAGTTCCTCCACATCATGACCATCCACCACATACGTGTTCCAGCTACAGAGAGACAGAGTTACATAACACATTGGGCTATGACAAACATTTACACACACCAAAACAGGAAACATTAAGCAACCTTCGTGCAAAACAAGTTGAGTATGAACCCACTTAACTTGGTGTCTGAGGAGAGAATAAGCACAGAAAAAAGGGGAGGGTTGAGGGACACCAGGGAGAACGGAGGTTGAGGGGGAAGAGCAAGGACAGGAGACAGAAGAGGGGGGGAAGAGACGAAGGAAGGACTCACCCGAAGGCTTCGCAGCGTTTGCGGTAGACTTCCATGTCATGCTGCAGGGGAGCAGGCTCGCTCTGGCCCAGACGGTTCACATCCAAGATGGCCACCAGGTTGTCCAGCTGGTAGTAGGAGGCGAACGCCATGGCTTCCCACACGGAGCCCTCCGAGCTCTCCCCATCCCCCATCATGCAGTAGACACGGTAGCTGGACAGATAAGAGGACATGTTAGGATCAGCTGGTGTTACAGCGCCCTCCGCAGCCATCACAGTGGCAATGGAGGAAGAGCAGGAACATCACTGTCAGGATTTGGGAAGTGAAGATTAGAGGCCCCCCATTAAAAGCTGGAAACGATCAGCAAACAGACAATACATCGTCCAACTTGTTTCCTGCTCTTTACAGATCAGCCTAGCCCTAACGCTCTAAAGATCTGCAACAACGGGACAGGTGAAAGCAATATGGTGACGGCTCCAAGCCAATATGGAGTCATCTTCCTTTACTTTGGAAAAGTTAGCTAGAAAGTCAACCACTAATCATGCCTTGTGGATAGTCCTAATGGTACGGTTACACAAGTGCACATGCACAATTCTTCACCTGGACTTGTCGAAGTGCTTCCCAGTGTAGGCCATCCCGCAGGCAGCCCCGAGACCCTGCCCCAGGGAACCAGTTGCCACGTCAACGAAAGCCAGTTTCTGTAGAACAAGTCAGTGTTAGAATCAACAGCCAAACCTGCTCAAGACAACCACCACACCTGATTAAGGAACAATAACAACGACCCAGATACATGGTGTTCTGTAAGGAGGGGCAGATAAAGGCCTTTATTCTATGAATATTCCTCTAAGGGGGTGGGTTCAAGGTCCAGTTTCAAGTTTCTGTCATTACATCATAAAAAAAGTACACAATGCAACAAAGCCCTTCAGGCAGAGGAGTGCTACATCAACACATTAATAATAAGTACACAAACATAAGCACTAAAAGTAATGACAGTAAAACACACAAAGTTATTGTAGTAGTGGGTAGTAAGTAAAGTGTAGTGTACGGTGCATTGAGGTTCTTACAGGCGTGGGGTGGCCCTCCAGCACACAGTCGAGCTTCCGCAGGTTGAGGAGTTCAGACTCCTGCACGTAGCCCGCCTCCGCCCAGGCGGCGTACAGGATGGGGGCTGCGTGTCCCTGGGGGGGGGGGGGGGAGAGGAGAGAGCCAATCAGAACACTGGGGCTACACTGACTATGCTTGAGTCACCCTGAGAGTGCAAGATCAGACAACTGTGTGTGTGTGTGTGTGGGGAGGGCTAACCTTGGACATGATGAACCGGTCGTTACATTGGTTGCGTGGGTCGGTGGACTTGTAGCGCATGGTGTGGAAGAACAGCACAGACATGAGCTCTGCAGCGCTGCAGCACGAGGAGGGGTGGCTGGAGGGGGGGGGGGGGGGAGAGCAGGCTGTTAGTGACACTTCAGTTAGACGGGAACCACGGACATGCACGTTACGGTGGTCCATCAAGTACCCAAACATCTTACTTTTACTTATTTTATTTTTTTAAGCCCCTACATCAGGATACGAGTCCTGAAACAGTGTAACAAACACTTTTTACAGAAGTGGTAAACAAAGTATTCTTCCATTGTTAGAGCTACAGTGCAAGTTCACTCAGCAAACACTAGGGGGTGCATTGGACCACAACCAACCCCTCAATGAGGAGGTAAGTCTGATTGACAGACAGCACTCATACTAACATTACTCTTCTATTCCACACCATAATCATGCCTTGACGACAGTAACATTCTCCAGAGAAAGGCAGGCTGGGTTGTGAAACCGTTAGTTGGTGAGAGCAGTGGTCACAATATTGTAATCGGACAGGTTTGGAAACCCTGCATGCGTTGGCCAATATCAGCTCTGCTTCCCTATGCAAGTTAATCTGAAAATGTCAACATTTCACACTGTGGGGACACAGGACATTGGGTTATTGTCTTATTCAAACTGTTAACGTTCACATTCCACACTTCAAAAAAATGAAACTGCAACATGGTGCTTTTCCCATTTACCCCCTGGTTCTTCTGGTGAGGGAAACCTGCTGGAATATAATAGTTAGGACATAATCGCTAAATTGGACGACAGTACAAATCACACAATCAAGTGCACAGGAACTGGACCATAAGTCCTTCAAGGTCACTTCCCTCAGTGGATGCGGAACCACCCTAGTCTCATCATAACAGCAGCCTCAGGTAAGTCAGAAGACATTCATGAGAGAGTGGAGACCAGTCTGACCATGGCCAAACACCACACATTCGCTTCCTTTGCAAAACCCTGAGACCATGTCCAGGGCAGGGAAGTAATTTCCTTGAAGGAAGTTATTAAACTGGTTTGTCTACATGCATCGTCATAAAACAGAGGGTACATCTTCCAGTAATAAGGTAGGAGGAAGTATCTGGCCACCTCTGAATGACGCCAGTAAGCAGACAGTAGCGTATTGTAGAAAGAGTAAAGATCAGCCTTTTATTCCCTGAACTGGAAGTACAGGAAGTGCTTGTGTCCATGCATGGCCACAGGTGGCTCTCCTACACACCCTGGTCTGAACTGAGCCCAACCTATTCCCAACGTATATTCACAGGGCTCACACTGGAGCAATGTGAACACAGGAACAGGTGAGTCTAGTCTGAACTAATATCACAGGTGTAAAATGAGGGCTGTAATCAGTCAGTTCAGAGGAGACTGTCCCACCGGCTACATTGTCATACTAAGGAGAAGGTCGTGTTCCATGACCAAGGGAGTTACTCATCCGCCCTTTGACAGAAACAACCCTCCTGTCCAGACTGGGACACTCCCCCGCGTCACTGATAGACCCGCTTCTGGGGCAACACTGCTGCGGTCAACGGGAGGGGAAGTCGCTCGTTTAACTCGACTTGAGAAATTACATTTTCTGAGTTGAAGACAATGTTAAGCTGCTACAAAAGGAGTCGCAACTGATTTGACATGGATGATGACCATCCAACACCCCTGACTAGACAGACCATGCAGTCATACATGTACATAGTAGATAGTGTAGTGTTTGAGACTCGTCTGCATCTTTAAAGTGCAGCATCCAGACGACCACGGGACGGCCGCTCCTCTCCATGTGACTCCTAGTAGCCACAGTTAGCTTCATTAGCTGTCGCATCGCAGTCTGCAGCAATGCTACCAAATGAGTAGCTTTAGCTGCTACCTCAGCTAGCTCCAAGCCTGTCGTTCATTCAAACTTGAACCTGAAACGTCACAGGTGGCTAACGAGGCTAATTTGATTCACATGAGGGTCACAGGCCACGTCGACGCCAGTTTATATAATTAACTTACTAATTATGAATACATCCTAGCCAGTACAAATGAAAGCTTTACAGCGAACTAAACAAACACAACTCCGTCCACACAGAGAAGTCCCATGTGTAGCAGAACCCGCCCACTCAACGGCGACGTTTAATACCTGATCAATCATCCATTACTCGGTACTTTGTGTCTTTTTTTTAATTTCCATGACTTACCCGGAGTTAGAGGCGCACGTTGCCTTGACAGAGTTAATCCTCAGCTTGTTGGCGATATCTTTCAGGCCCTGCAGGGTCTTCTCGTCGGGTTTGTGGTAGCTGGCCATGTTTGCTATGTTAAACTGTGGTCAAATATGAACCGCAAATATTTCAATAGTAGCGCCGAAGCTTGCGGTGTCGTCTGCGGTGAGAGAGAGAGAGAGTCAGGTGGACGGCAGGTTTCAAGGCAGGCTGAAACGAGGAGGAGGGAGGGAGAGACCGCGGTTTATATCTGCCCCGACCCCTCCCACCCGCCCCAGGGATTGGACGAAACACATCGCGCTTTTTGTGCACAAAGAAAGTTGATCCAGATCTATTCTCCAGTCAGTTTCGGGTCTTTGTCCACTAATGATATTAGGGCATGCATGGGAATTGATAAGGGTCAGGGTGGTCCCAGATATGTGACCAGGCTGGTATAACCCGTCTGGCACAGTCAGAGATGGTAGTAATCTATGCAGTGATCAATTCACTCATTATGTGGCATGGGAGGACTATGAGGAAATACAGTGTGTGAGTGTGAGGGAATGTGTTTCCCATGCCAACTATTTCACAAGAAGGAGTTGTTTCATGACAGGTGGAATGATGCAATGATGCAACATCTGATAACCACGGGGGACACTGGGGTGCAGTGTGGGATGAGCCCAGTGTTTGAACACTAGATCAGAAGATGTACAGTCATGAACTCAAAGGTTTTCCAAATGTCCAACCTGTTATCAGCAGACATGCACTCTGTATAACTGCTACGGTGATTTGACAGTATATTAAACCTAGAAATGAGTTGAAATATTTCTCGGAGATGGTGTCGTCACGCCTAGTGCTAGTAGTTCCCATATTTGCACTGTACCTTTAAGTCGGTCTGCACAAAGCTACTGGAAGGCTGCCAACAGGGAAGTGTGGGTCTGATTCTGCTCTCTCATTCTTACTCAGGGAAAACAACATGGGTCTGTGACGCAAAGCTGAAATCTCAACTCCTCATGTTCCCTTTGTCTTTGAAACAGTACCCCGGCTATTTAAAGTTTAAATATGTGTTAATCTACTTAATGTAATTGTGTACTCACACCTAAAATATGACTTCCAGACTAGTTGGAGCACATTGTCAGACAAAGAGATCAACTGTTTTAGACAATACATATTAATATTAATACAACATTCTTTGGTCAATGCCAGGTCAGGGAGGCTACATTTAGTTTCTAAACAATGAACATAAAAATAAATGATGAGATAGAAAAGAACTCAAATGGGTCATCGGACTAAAATAACACACCGTCCTCACGCCCTGTGTACACCCTTGCCTGCATACACTCCCTCCACAGACAGACAGAAACAGATGCACACACACACACACTGTTGTGGTCCCTGTCCCACAACCACACACTGGGACGGGTCCCTCTCCCACAGCCATACACTGGGAACGGTTCTGGTTTCTGGTGCAGTGGTGAGTCTTCAGTAATCCTCCTGCTCTGCTGCCTCTTCATCTTCAAATTCCTACAGAGACAGACACTCTGTTATAGAGCAGCTTATTGAAATCACAACAGTCTCCTTCAGAGACAGACACCCTGTCATAGAGCAGCTTATTGACATCACAGCGGTCTCCTACCTCAGGCCAACATCCACCTCCGGACAATGTAATGTTTTGTAAACACACAGGCCCGCTCAGATGTTACATGCCAACTTGAATAAAAGCTACTAAGTGTTTTTTAGCCTCTTGGTGCATCTCGTGAGAGCACGGTGCATGCATTCTCTACGCTCACTTTGCAGATTTCCTTTCAGTTTAGTTTCATTTCAGATCCTTTTTTCTGCTCCTACCATGTCCAAAACAGTCTCACAATGGATCATTATATATTTCCGACGTACCCTGAGCCTCTCCTGTGCCTCTGCCTTCTCCTCCAGGGAGATGGGCTCCTTATCCAGCCTCTCCAGCAGAGGCAGGCGCGTCAGAACACACAGGCGGTAGTCCTCTATCTCTGCCAGAGGGTTCTCTGCCAGGACCAGAGCTCGCAGCGTCCGTGACACGCCCACCAGGCTACGCAAAGCACGCTGGGTAAACACCAGGTTACCCCTAGGAGGAGAACGGAGAGAGTCACAACAGTTGTATAGTTGTGTTGGTGTTGTGTAGTACCTGTGTTGTGTAGTACCTGTGTTGTGTTGGTGTTGTGTAGTACCTGTGTTGTGTAGTACCTGTGTTGTGTTGGTGTTGTGTTGGTGTTGTGTAGTACCTGTGTTGTGTAGTACCTGTGTTGTGTTGGTGTTGTGTAGTACCTGTGTTGTGTTGGTGTTGTGTAGTACCTGTGTTGTGTTGGTGTTGTGTAGTACCTGTGTTGTGTTGGTGTTGTGTAGTACCTGTGGTGTGTTGGTGTTGTGTAGTACCTGTGGTGTGTTGGTGTTGTGTAGTACCTGTGTTGTGTTGGTGTTGTGTAGTACCTGTGTTGTGTTGGTGTTGTGTAGTACCTGTGTTGTGTTGGTGTTGTGTAGTACCTGTGTTGTGTTGGTGTTACAGTGTTGTGTACCTGATGTTGAGGTACTGGAGAGACTTCATGTTGGGGCTGATTCCGTCCAGCGTCTCCAGCTGGTTGTCTCTGAGGTGCAGGGTGGTGAGGCGTTCCAGCTTGCCCAGACCCTCCAGACGCTTGATACTATTCTGGGCCTGCAGAGGGAGCAGCATAGGGGTTGGAGGTCAGGGTGAGGGGTTTAACAGGCGAGTAAGTTAAAGTTATAAATAGCTAATGTTTTGGGTTAGTAAGGCTTGCGACGCTGTGTAGAAGTTTGTGGTAGGGTTAGGGTTAGGGTTATGGTTAGGGTTAGGGTAGAGGTCAGTGGTTCTTCCACAGGTAAAGGATGACTATACCAGGTATAGTCTGCGCAGGTTGGGGAGGTAGATGCCATCTGTGGTCTCCAGGTGGTTCCCTCTCAGTTCCAGAGTCACCAGGTTGGTGAGGCGGTTGTACTGCAGCCCAGAGATTCTCTGGATACCATTACCTAGAAGACAACCAGTCAGATCACAGACGTGACATCACTTATCATACAGTACAGGACTATCTCACTGTACATCTCACGCCACAGGACAGAAACACTGCCTATCCAATTGTGCAGCAAGGGCTTTGGACTCAAATACAAAACGTTTGTTTTTTAAGTTTTAATTTGAACCTTTACTTTGGCAGGGAGGCCCATTGAGACCAAGGTCTCTTTTACAAGGGTACCCTGCGTACACACAATTTACAACCATACATCATACAAAACAACCAACTGTAAGGTTCTCTGTAGATTGTTCCAGCAGTGAGGAGCACCACAACTAAAAGCGGATTTACCCAATTCGGTGGAGACCCGAGGAACCTCAAGAGTTAACCACCTCTGAGAACTGAGAACTTATTTGGTAACTTATGTTCAATAAGTACTTCAATAACGAGGTTAGGTAAGCCGGGAACTTATGCAGTTATACAAAAAGGGAGTAATGGTGCGATCTACAGAACTTTAACAAGGTCCAGTCAACCTTTTGGTAAAGGATGAGTATGACAACTATCACCTGTGATAAAGCAATGATGAGTATGACAACTATCACCTGTGATAAAGCGAAGGGCACTTATGATAAATGGCATCCAAGGGTTTAAGATGTATGAAATCAGACTGACCAATGAGGTTGAGGGTCTCAAGGGCCGGACTGCCGAGGCCCTCCAGATCTTTCAGTCGGTTCAGAGCCAGGCTCAGCCACTGCAGGTAGGTCAGCTGACACAGGGGCTGACCTTTGAACCCCGTCACCATGTTCCCATCAGCCTATAGCAACGAGAGTAGGAACCAGGAGACACATCATCCGTTAGCAGTAGCTCTGTTGGCATTAGCTCTG
This sequence comes from Argentina silus, assembly GCF_951799395.1. Classification (NCBI taxonomy): domain Eukaryota; kingdom Metazoa; phylum Chordata; class Actinopteri; order Argentiniformes; family Argentinidae; genus Argentina; species Argentina silus. Next base: position 23,141,969 of record NC_139662.1, read on the forward strand.
TTAGCATTCCCTGAAGTATGACACTTTTCAATCGTGGAATTGTTTAAAAGTTCATCATGTTGGTATATTTGCCTTCAGCCAGAGCAGCTGGGTCAGTGCCGTCAGGGGGGAGAGGTCCGACATGTGGTTGGAGGAGATGTCCAGGAAACGCAGGTGGACAAATTTGCTGATCTGGACCATGTCTGTCAGACGCCTGGGGAGGGAGGGGGAAGAGGGAGGGAGGGAGGGAGAGGAGGGAGGGAGAGGAGATGGAGGAGAAGACAGGAGACTTAAGACCTTGCTAAAACCCCACCTATCCAGGCAGGCCTTTAATATAGAGGGCTGTATGTCATGTATGTTCTGTGACTGTCCTCTTATATTTTTATTTTCATTTTTGACATGTAAAGTGCTTTGAGTCCATGAGAAAGTGCTATACACATTTAATGTGTTATTATTATTATTATTATTAGGAGTAGAAAGGGCAAATGAGGATAGGTGGTGGTATGGGGACACATCAGGGGATACAGGTAATGTAGGGGGGGTTTGACTGGGTGTTTCTGGCTAGAAGCCACGGTTTGGAAATGTGTCCTGCGCTGTTCACCTGTCTTTCAGGTCCAACTTGACGAAGGCGTGGGCCAAGCCGTTTCCTGTCCGGCAGAGCAACGACAGGCCCTGAACGATCATTTCCTGGGTCAGAGGGCATGGCTCTATCTGCGGACAAAGGGTGGAGGGATGAACAATTTACCCCCAAAAAAACAGATAAGCCTGTTGTCACACTGCTGCCCCAGGCAGGTGTGTGAATCTTGGGCCAGCGACTTATGGAGCATTAATTGGTGGGAAAACTATCAAAAATATCAAGCAACCCCTTCATTCTCTACTGGCAGAGAGATAAGACAGCGACCTTACCCTATATAGATGACTTGACTATCAGTCATAATATTCTGAGATGTGAGAAAGTGATTTGATTGGTTGATTATTAGGCGGCTGTGTAGAGGTGAGGAACATTCTGAGGTGGCCTTGTTCCCTGTGTCTAACGAGTGAGAGACCTGGACAGGTAACTTCACAGACTGAACCACCATCTCATCACCCGACCATCCTCTTGATGGTAGACCAGGTGCCGTTGAAGTGGAAGAGACAAGGACAGGAGGCCATTTAGACTGTCTAGATGCACCTTTATTCAGTGAACAGAAGTGAACAGTAGCCCTTTATTCAGTGAACAGAAGACAGTGTGGCATCAGGCGTACCTTGTCCTCTTGTTCAGGCGTGTGGTCGTCCTCTCCGTGTCCTTCCTCGTTTGCTGCGTCTTCTCCCTCTGACAGGCCCAGGTCGTCCTCCTCTATCTCGGACATGGTGCTGCCTGTCTGTCTGTCTGTCTGCCTGCCTGTCTGTCCTCTGGGGAGGAGGTGACAGGTCATTTCGCAGTTCACGTAGCCGACAAGAACAAGTCCGATCAGTGATGTATGTGAAATAGGCCTTATCATTTTGCTGCCTATGTTACTGTAACAGTTATTCATCAACTTACTAGTCATAGGCTATAGATAGATCTGTTTAGGCTTAATATATCTGTCCGCGTCCTTACTAACTATTAGGCATGAAGCCAGTAGCTAGTTAATTAGTCAGTATAATGAATTGTACATGACATGTTATTCTGAGTTGTGATCTCCGTCATTTAGACACTCAGTCCATTAGCTAGCTTGCTAACAGTTTTGTATTGAGCTCGCTAACTATTGACAGTCGGACATGTAAGCCTCAACGTTGGGACCCTTATACTGTATTGAAGTGGACTAAGTTGTCTGATCCAGGTTTGTGTGGTTTTAAAACAATTAAAAAGTAGCTCGTTAGCACTTACCTCCGACTAGCTAGCTAACTCACACTGCGTGGTTCCGTTACCATGGAAACGACATCAGCAGCCACAGCTCAGAAAGCTGTGACGCGGAGCTCCTGTCTGTTTCTGTCTGTTTCTGTCTCTTTCTGTCTCTGTTTCTCTGTTTCTGTCTGTCTGTTTCTGTCTCTGTCTGTTTCTGTCTCTCTGTTTCTGTCTCTCTTTCTGTCTCTCTGTTTCTGTCTCTCTGTTTCTGTCTCTCTTTCTGTCTCTGTCTCTCTCTTTCTGTCTCTGTTTCTCTTGTTTCTGTCTCTGTTTCTGTCTGTTTCTGTCTCTCTGTTTCTGTCTCTGTCTCTCTCTGTTTCTGTTTCTCTGTTTCTGTCTCTCTGTTTCCATCTTTCTCTCTGTTTCTGTCTCTCTCTTTCTGTCTCTGTCTCTCTCTGTTTCTGTCTCTCTCTCTTTCTGTTTCTGTCTCTCTCTGTTTCTGTCTCTCTCTGTTTCTGTCTCTGTTTCTGTCTCTCTGTTTCCATCTTTCTCTCTGTTTCCATCTTTCTCTCTGTTTCTGTCTCTGTCTCTGTTTCTGTCTCTCTCTTTCCATCTTTCTCTCGTTCACTTTCTCTCTTTCCCCACTCTTCCACTCTTTCTCTCTTCCCCCACTCTATCTCTCTTTTCCCTCCCAATTAGCAAAACGTAACCCTGAGACTGGAACAAAAAACGAAAGGCCTAAATCTTCTATATTGGGACACATCAAAACATTGTGTGTTCTACTGTGTTTGTTCACTCATCTCCTTCACAGACAAACGTGTTCTTCCTGCAGACACGGGCCTCGGGGTCAGATGGGACACACTTTGCTAGGGGGTCTGTGAGCCTGCCCAGCGACTTCTGAGATAAGGACAAATCTGTTCATCTTAATTTACATTACAAGGCTGTACTGGTACTCTGGTACCATCCAACCAGTCTCAGGGCCATTGATACAGTACTGAATACCGGTGTGACTGCATAGTCACACCACGGGTGTCACCTTTCTATTTACATGTGTTGTGTCAGACATGGTGTTGCAGTAAACAGTAAAATATCCTTTATAGAGCTCTGGCTCGATTGCATATATTAGACACAATATGAATTCCTCTTTTCTAACCACCGCTTGTGCAAAATGTTTGGAAACAGAATGTTGTGACAACCACACATGTAGAAACACACGCTGTTTAAGTATTGTTGTGTTCAGAAATATAGACATCTCAGTGTGAGACATCTCAGGAATGAGTGAATATTACTGTGAAGACACTGCTAGGTTAATAAATATCTCCCCATGCTGAATGTGTTTCAAAGGGTGGATCAGGTTGGGTGAGGCAGGAGAAACACACCTTCATACCATTATTAAGTTACTGAAATTCAACTTTTTTTTTTCTTTTTTTCCCCCAGA
>NC_139662.1:23151739-23154239 GCF_951799395.1 Argentina silus
GAGAGAGAATGGCGGGGGGGGATGTGAAAGTGTATAACTGTACAAATAACCTCCAGCCCTTCCTTTAAACATGCAAATACACACACACACACAATTTCAAATACTAGCACTTACTGTGTTTCCCACGTTGCGAAGACCTATTCTCCCGCTCCCTACGGGGATGTGGAGCTGCTCCTGCTAGGAGAAGAGGCTTAGATAAGACAGCCTGCCATTACCAGTCATTAAACATCGACAGTCACACTCAGTCCTGTGAAAGACGTGTGTGTTATGTGTGTGTGTGTTCTGTGGTGTTTCCAACAGTGTGTGTCTGCACGGTGTATCTCGACACTGATAGGCCTGCTCTCACCCCTGGGTGTTTCTGTGGCCTAGTATTTGACCCCTGTGTGTGTTTGTTCTGACCCCTGTTTGTCAGTCCCTGAAGGTTTGTGTGTGTGTGTGTGTGTCTGCGTGTGTGCATGTGTGCGTGTGTGTGCGTGCGTGTGCGTGTGCGTGTGCGTGTGCGTGCGTGTGCGTGCGTGTGTGTGTGTGTGTGTGTGTGTTCAGTGTCTTGGGGACAGATTTAGCCTACTTATCTCATTAGGGTAGCCGGGAAGGCTATTATAAGGAGGTCAACACCAAACCCTCATCCAATAAGGAGCAGGGCACGCTGACAGGTGCTGAAACCTTACCTCTTCTTCTCCTGTATCCATATACTACGTCCCTAAAACCCCCAAAACTCACAACAAAGCCTCCCCTCCAAAAATGCATTGGCAAACACACTCTACAATGGCTACTACCCAAAAACCCAGGCCCTGGACAAGATTCTGGTTCCAACCAAGCACTGACACACCTATTTCCACAAACACACTGTACGGCCGGTCTTCATGACGTATTGAATCGTGTGTGTTTGTGCTGGGGACCTCTGATCTAAATCAAGGATAACAGGAGTTCTCTATGGCTGTTTTACCTCCTTATCTGCCACCAGCAGCAGGCCCATGAGGGAGGTGTACAGGACGGACTGGGAGATGTCGGCGGTCTCGTGCTGCACGGCTTTCTGGGACACTAGCGTTCGGCACAGAGCCTGACACGTTCCCTCGATGGTGGCCCGAGTCTCGCCGTCTCTCATAGTGACCGCAGCCTCCCTTGACGTGAGCCTCTACTCCTACAGCCTCCCACAGCCTCTACCGAGAAGACTGGGCCGCTCTGGCTCAGGAGGTCGTGTGTGTGTTATGTGTGGTCGTGTGTGTGTTATGTATACCTGAAAGAGAGAATCTCTTTTAAATGAATGAGATTCGATTAGGAGGGCAAATCCCTCTGGGAACGCACACCAGTGAAGGAGGGAAGTGGTAATTCACTACAGTATCATTAAGGACCTGACATGGAGATGAAGGGTAGGTGTAAATCCCTAAGTTGATCAAGTTAGATCCAGTTGATCCTTTCTGGCACATCGGAATGTGCTCCTGTGACACAAGTAGTAAGGAAAGCCTGTACTGTTCCCCTGAACACTGAGGGCTAAGCCCTAACCCTAACCCTAACACTAGCCCTAACCCTAACCCTGATGGAACAGAGAGCAGGAGATCCTACAGTATATTCTACCACCATGAGTAGATGGCTTGACCCATCCTAGAATAACAGGATATCTATTCCTATAACAGTACAGAGAGCCACCAACTTAGAGATGCTTAAAATAAATTCCACACCTGACCAGACCTGTCCTGTCCTGTCCTTCTGTTGTGAGAGGACACTTACATAACCTCCAACTTCATATTACCTCTCATAGGTAACGGTGGCTCATCTGTCACTGTATGCTTTTCTATCTACTGTATGTAACACAGGTGAAATGCAGATCATACATATTTAACATGAAGACAAGCTATAAGATTCTAACAAGACTCACCTGGTTAGACTGTCTCAATCACACATCACCTGCTCAGCGTTAGGACAGTGGAAGAGGTTGTCTTCAGGTTCCCTCAATCTCCATCAGCTACTCCTGGAAGACTACCTCTCTCTCCTGTCTACTCCTGGAAGACTACCTCTCTCTCCTGTCTTCTCCTGGAAGACTACCTCTCTCTCCTGTCTACTCCTGGAAGACTACCTCTCTCTCCTGTCTACTCCTGGAAGACTACCTCTCTCTCCTGTCTACTCCTGGAAGACTACCTCTCTCTCCTGTCTTCTCCTGGAAGACTACCTCTCTCTCCTGTCTACTCCTGGAAGACTACCTCTCTCTCCTGTCTTCTTACCAGTGTGAGTTCAGATAGATATAGAGAGAGAGAGACAGAGAGAGAGAGAGAGAGAGAGAGAGAGAGAGGGTGTGTGTGTGTGTGTGTGTGCGTCGGAGACATAATCGTCCCTAATCTTTCCCCTCTGGATCTGGTTGCCTATACATAGCCCTACCTGTGTCTACTTACTGCAGCTTGGCCTCGACGGCACCTCAGCGGAACAAACACACAGACTTCAGGCTCCATCTTAACGGTCCCTCCTAAACACCTCTGTACCCCCACTACCCCCCTGTACTAACCCT
>NC_139662.1:23159239-23189239 GCF_951799395.1 Argentina silus
GGGGGTTACAGCAGGGTGTGTAGGGTGTGTAGGGGGGGTTACAGCAGGGTGTGTAGGGTGTGTAGGGGGGGTTACAGCAGGGTGTGTAGGGTGTGTAGGGGGGTTACAGCAGGGTGTGTAGGGGGGGTTACAGCAGGGTGTGTAGGGTGTGTAGGGGGGGTTACAGCAGGGTGTGTAGGGTGTGTAGGGGGGTTACAGCAGGGTGTGTAGGGTGTGTAGGGGGGGTTACAGCAGGGTGTATAAGGGGGGTAGGGGGGGTTACAGCAGGGTGTGTAGGGTGTATAAGGGGGGTAGGGGGGGTTACAGCAGGGTGTATAAGGGGGGTAGGGGGGGGTTTACCTTCGTGAAGAGGGATGAGGGTGTCCAGGGTGCCAAAGATCTGTCCCAGCTCACTCTCTGTCAGGATGTCCAGCTTCAGCATGGGCTCGTAGTACACCTGAAACCAGGTAAACCAGGAGTTAAACACAGGCACTGGGCAACGATATAGACAAATTAATAATAACAACTGAGACTAACAATACAGCAAACAATGAAATGACAGAGACATAAACAATAAATAAACAATAAATAAACAATAAATACCCCCGGCCCACCCGGCCCCTTCCTTTGTGAACGAACCCCCAGTATTGAGACAGGTGTCTCAGGTATAGCAGGTGGATCTAGTTAACATGTTGACATACGTACCTTCTTGACCAGGATGAGGTCTTCTATCAGCTGTCTCTCCCCCTGGGTCAACTCATAGATTACCTACAGGAGAGGAGACACATCAGGTCACCTTCTGACTCCTGTCCCACAGAGACACCAGCCAGCTTCTGACTCCTGTCCCACAGAGACACCAGCTAGCTTCTGACTCCTGTCCCAGAGACACCAGCTAGCTCCTGACTCACTGTCCCACAGAGACACATCAGACCTTCTGACTCCTGTCCCACAGAGACACCAGCTAGCTTCTGACTCACTGTCCCAGAGACACCAGCTAGCTTCTGACTCCTGTCCCACAGAGACACCAGCTAGCTTCTGACTCCTGTCCCACAGAGACACCAGCTAGCTTCTGACTCCTGTCCCAGAGACACCAGCTAGCTCCTGACTCACTGTCCCACAGAGACACATCAGACCTTCTGACTCACTGTCCCAGAGACACCAGCTAGCTTCTGACTCCTGTCCCACAGAGACACCAGCTAGCTTCTGACTCCTGTCCCAGAGACACCAGCCAGCTTCTGACTCCTGTCCCACAGAGACACCAGCTAGCTTCTGACTCCTGTCACAGAGACACCAGCCAGCTTCTGACTCCTGTCCCACAGAGACACCAGCTAGCTTCTGACTCCTGTCACAGAGACACCAGCCAGCTTCTGACTCCTGTCCCACAGAGACACCAGCTAGCTTCTGACTCCTGTCACAGAGACACCAGCCAGCTTCTGACTCCTGTCCCACAGAGACACCAGCTAGCTTCTGACTCCTGTCACAGAGACACCAGCCAGCTTCTGACTCCTGTCCCACAGAGACACCAGCTAGCTTCTGACTAAACGCTGCCAACCTGCACACTAGATCCGTCTCACACCATCAGTCACCTCCCCTCCCAAACACTCACACAACACAGCCAGGAAACACACACTCACACTCACACTCACACACAGTAGGGTTTCACAGCTGATAATTTAAACAGGAAGTACACCCTGTTACAGAACCCCTTCTGCCAACTCACATCCTCTTTCATAATCTCCTGCAGAGAGAAGAGAAATGAAGGACAGCAGGCCGTAGTAACCCCCCCTTAACCCAGCCCCGCCCAATCACACCCCGAGACTGCCCTGCCCAATCACACCCCCAGTCTTATGCAATCATTACAGGAGCCCAAAACACCAGCTGATCTTCTAAACACTGGACTACAACTGGACTACAACTGGACTACAACTGGACTACAACTGCCTTAACACCACCCACCTGTCCCTCAACCCTGCAACACCAATAACTAACTCCCCAAATTCATTCATATCTCCAATATCTCAAACCGACCTCTAACCCCTACTCTGTGACCTCTGACCCCTGTCCTCTGTACCTCTTGTCGTTTGATCTCCTTGGCCGTGAGGTCGTGGCTCTCCACAGTGTCGCTCCAGCACTGGCTGCTGCGTCGCCGTGGAAACGACGAGGATTTCTGCAGTGAGCGAATAGCCGGGGGCAGAGGTCGCGCTTCGGTTCGGAAACTGATGGAGCGCTGAGGGAGGGAGAGGGGAGACAGTGAAATATACACACACACACACACACACACACACACACACACACACACACACACACACACACACACGCACGCGCGCGCGCACATATACTGTCACAACGTAAGAAGTGTTAACCGTAGTATAGTATAATAAATGTGTGTGTGTGTGTGTATGTGTGTGTGTGTGTGTGTGTGTGTGTGTGTGTGTGTGTTACCGTGATGGACTGTCCTAGTCGTTTCAGAGCAGGGGTTTTCACCGGGGGGATGACGCCTGTGACACTATTGGACTTCACCACTGGTTTAACCCTTTTGTAACTGGGCTCCTGCAGCGACATCAACAACAGCAACATGAATGAGACACAATAATCAGGGGGGCGATCGCCCCCAAGCCCCTCCCTCCACACCTGAACGGGCTACGGGTAAACAATCCACCTGTCCATCAGTGGGCAAGGTGAAGCTAGAACCTCACCTCTGAGTCCATCAGGTCAGAGGTCATTTCCTCATCCTCATCTTCACCCTGCCAGACATAAGCAATTGCAGATGAGAATGAAAACACACACAAAAAAAACGATCGATCAACTGATGGATTGGTAAGCCTGGCATCTGTCTGCAGCAGTTATGAGTGACTGTCGCGGTGTCAGTTACCTTCTGCAACAGGGACACATAACAGGGAGGGAAAGCAGCATCAATGAGAGAGGGAGCACAACATGGAGAAAGAGATGTCAAGGTCGAGTGAGATCACAAGAGATGTTGGGAGAGGTAAGGAAAGAGAGAGAGATGTTGGGAGAAGGTAAGGAAAGAGAGAAAGAGAGAGATGTTGGGAGAGGTGAGGAAAGAGAGAGAGAGAGAGATGTTGGGAGAGGTGAGGAAAGAGAGAGAGAGAGAGAGAGAGAGAGAGAGAAAGAGAGAGAGAGAGAAAGAGAGAGAGAGAGAGAGATGAAGACCGAGAGGTGCTACTGGCTCAGCGACATTTCCTTTGTGAAACCTTTGAGGAGGAAGTATGACGCTGCTGTGTAATATAATGTAAGGATGTCTGCTGCCTTGTTAGGGTTAGGATGTCTGCTGCCTTGTTAGGGTTAGGATGTCTGCTGCCTTGTTAGGGTTAGGATGTCTGCTGCCTTGTTAGGGTTAGGATGTCTGCTGCCTTGTTAGGGTTAGGATGTCTGCTGCCTTGGGTTAGGATGTCTGCTGCCTTGTTAGGGTTAGGATGTCTGCTGCCTTGTTAGGGTTAGGATGTCTGCTGCCTTGTTAGGGTTAGGATGTCTGCTGCCTTGTTAGGGTTAGGATGTCTGCTGCCTTGGGTTAGGGTTAGGATGTCTGCTGCCTTGTTAGGGTTAGGATGTCTGCTGCCTTGGGTTAGGGTTAGGATGTCTGCTGCCTTGTTAGGGTTAGGATGTCTGCTGCCTTGTTAGGGTTAGGATGTCTGCTGCCTTGGGTTAGGATGTCTGCTGCCTTGGGTTAGGGTTAGGATGTCTGCTGCCTTGGATTAGGGTTAGGATGTCTGCTGCCTTGTTAGGGTTAGGGTTAGGATGTCTGCTGCCTTGTTAGGGTTAGGGTTAGGATGTCTGCTGCCTTGTTAGGGTTAGGATGTCTGCTGCCTTGTTAGGGTTAGGGTTAGGATGTCTGCTGCCTTGTTAGGGTTAGGGTTAGGATGTCTGCTGCCTTGTTAGGGTTAGGATGTCTGCTGCCTTGGGTTAGGATGTCTGCTGCCTTGTTAGGGTTAGGATGTCTGCTGCCTTGTTAGGCTTAGGATGTCTGCTGCCTTGTTAGGGTTAGGATGTCTGCTGCCTTGTTAGGGTTAGGATGTCTGCTGCCTTGGGTTAGGATGTCTGCTGCCTTGGGTTAGGGTTAGGATGTCTGCTGCCTTGGATTAGGGTTAGGATGTCTGCTGCCTTGTTAGGGTTAGGGTTAGGATGTCTGCTGCCTTGTTAGGGTTAGGGTTAGGATGTCTGCTGCCTTGTTAGGGTTAGGATGTCTGCTGCCTTGTTAGGGTTAGGGTTAGGATGTCTGCTGCCTTGTTAGGGTTAGGGTTAGGATGTCTGCTGCCTTGTTAGGGTTAGGATGTCTGCTGCCTTGGGTTAGGATGTCTGCTGCCTTGTTAGGGTTAGGATGTCTGCTGCCTTGTTAGGGTTAGGATGTCTGCTGCCTTGTTAGGGTTAGGGTTAGGATGTCTGCTGCCTCGCTGGATTATCTTTATTATTATCTGAGGTACAAATCAGATTCTACTGTAAATGGACACCAGAAAGTCAACTCAGACACAGAGCTGTCAAACATAGATGGAGACTACAAGGTTTATGTTGATAGAACAGCCAGGAATGGGAATTAAGTTCCACTCAGTATATTAATCTGGATATATATCAATCAGATCTCCATCATCTCACTGTGAAGCGCACAGGGGAGCATGTTGCTGCAGTGAGCGTGCTCAGAGTCATGCAGCGGCTCTGCTCGGCTGGGCTCTGTGGCCACAGCCTTGAGGCTTAGTTTCCGCTAGCTAAAAAGTGAGGTAGAGGTAGAGAGAGAGAGAGAGAGAGAGAGGGGGGGGGGGGGGCAGAGACAGAGAGAGAGAGAGGGGGAGGAGAGACAGAGAGAGAGAGATGGGGGGTTGGTGCTTGAAACTGAGATCTAGCAAGGGAAGGAGAAAGAGCAAGAGGAAGAGAGAAAGGAAGTGTGTGAGAGAGAAAAAGAATGAGAGAATGAGAGAATGAGAGAATGAGAGAATGAGAGAAAGAGAGAAAGAGAGAATGAGAGAATGCCAACACAGAGAAAAACAGACAGAGCACCTTAGAAATCACTCACCTCTGAGATTCTAACCTGAGTTTCAGGGCACGAGTCCTGCTTTCTCTTCTTCTACAGATAAGCCAAACACACACACACACACACACAGACACACACACAAATCAGTAGGCCTCTTTGAGAGATACCAGATAAGGGATGAAGTCTAGAGAGATAGGAATGGAGGGACTTACCCCAGCATGGTCAGGGTGGTAAGGGTGTGTGTCCTTTGACACCGCAGGCCTAGAGGAAATGCCAGAAAGGACAGTTTAAAGGTCTTAAACAGACCCAAAAACACACTCACACTCCAGGTTAGGATTCAGAGTGGGGAGATGAGGTTATTCATTGACAGCAAGGCACTTTGTGTAGATATACAATGACTGAATAGTTGTAAGCGACGATGATGGCAAACATCGTCCTAACCTATCAGATGGCAACGTGAAGCTATCACATAGTCACTGTGAAATCCTCTAGATCTATAAGAGGGTGGAAAGGGGCAAGTGGCCGGTTGGGAACTGGGCACAAGAGAGTGCAGTCTATCCATATTTAGGTCAGATCCACGACCACGTTCCAAAGCTTTCAAAATGCACTCTTCAATCCTTCCTCCTTTCCTAGTGGTAACCACTAATCTCACAGGAATTTAAAAAGAGAGTGAGAATGAAGGAGAGGAGAAGAAAGAGAGTTCATTCACAGGAGAGGCAAAGAAAACATCGTCAGCGACAGAGATAACTCACCAGGAAGTCCATGCACAGCCTTCAGTCTCCTCTCTCTCCATCCTCCTCCCTTGCTTTTTCTCTCATGAAAGCATCCTCACCAAAACACGGAACATTCTCAAAGTGTCTCAGACTGAACTCGACTCAACTTCAACCTTCAGTCTGACCTGTAGACCCTCACAGCTCTTCACACCGGGACAGACGGAGCGCACAGAACAGCCCTCGCCACCTCTCTCTTCCTCTTGCTCTCTCAAACCAAACCACATCCTGTACCTAGTCCCCACCTATAAGCTCTCGACGTTCCATAATGACAACGACGGCCCGCACTCAAACTTCACCTCTGAACGTCATACAGACGCTTGTTCAATGGAACTGTGACTGAGTAATGTGAAGCCAACTGTCACACAAAGTGAAGTACTGTGAGACATGAGGAAGTGAAAGCCTAGCCTGGTGGCCTACTTGTTACTCCACCAAACCACCCAGTCAAACACAAGCTTGAACAAGGCCATTCAGGGCTGCGTGGATGGCAGCTCCAGGGAGGAGGTGATCAGTAAAAACTAGCCTGCTGTGCACATTGAGCTGAAACCATGACAGAGCAGGTACTTCCTGTACTCTATAAGGACTAGCCACAAGTTGTACGTTCTCAAGACTTGATGTTTCCACACTCTTGGAACCGAATGAACATCCCAGAGAAAGGAAGCAGATTTATTGATTGTTATGGTTTATCTATGTCACCAGTCTTACTCTAGTGAACTTGTCATGTCTATTGTCTTGTGTCCCCAACAATCGTCACTGTCCAACTGTCTCACTTATCCTGTACTGTCACTTATTGTCTTGTCCTTGTTTCATTGCACTACTGCGTATTGTATTATTTGTATTATTTGTATTGGATGCTGCGTTGTCAAGGAACTGAGCGAAATAATTTTACTCCCTGCACTTGTGTATGAGACGTAACAATAAAGTAGAAACTTCATCACAGTATTGGATGCGGCCCTTCTTTCATCTCTAGGGTCCATTTCAACAGTGAACTGCAAGTCAGAGACGTGGCTGAATTCAGTCTAGAAAACATTCACTTGACCAAAGAAGACGCAGCGACAGACACAAAGCCTGACGAACCCAACAACTGTGGAAGTGTTTTTCAGCTTTATTACCAGAGAAACAGAGACCAAACGTTGTGGTGTGAGGTATGAATAGGCGCCCTGCGACTCTACTTCCCCGTAACAGGAAACCCACCAGTGAGCAGGAATGACAGACACATTTTTATTTTTTACATCTTTATTCACTATCACACTATGTGCTCCCGTTACAGGATACAACTCATTGTCTTACTTGTACACTGTAATGTCATCTGGAGTTTAACAAAGTAGAAAGAAGACAGAGTTTATGTTCTACAAGGTGTGTGCCACAAGTCTGTCCCAAAATAAAATAGAAAAAAAAAGGAAAAAAAAAAGGAAATAAACAAAAAAAAACTCAAGTCATGTGCAAGTCCCTGTCCCCCCACCCAAAGAGAGCCAGACCAGCGGGGGTGTGCAGGGGTGTTCACACACCTGACAAACCCTCAGACAGGAGGGGTCCCATCAGGCTACGCCCCTCTCCCAGAGAACACATCAGGGTGTATTTTACAGTTAGGACGAGGGCAGCAGGGGGTGAATTTTATGAGCAGATCTCAGGGGTTCCCAATTTGGTGTCCAACTAGAATAGAAAACAGTGTTTGGCCGGATTTTCAGTAGAGTTTTTTATTTTTTTGGCATCACTGGGTACATGTCACTTCATGACTTGTGTTTTAAAATGCAAAGCAGGGCCAAGTCTACAGAGACAGGCTGGAGGGAGGGAGAGAGAGAGAGGGAGGGAGGGAGGGAGGGAGGGAGGAACAGAGGAGAGTGACAACGTGTTGGCTGAGAACCCCAAGGCTAGACTGTTGAGGAGAGTAGTGAGGGAGTGGGAGAGAGAGAGAGAAAGAGAGAGAGAGAGAGAGAGAGAGAGAGAGAGAGTGTAACAGGTGGAGGAATGTGGCTGGGCTATTGGTCAGAGAGGGAAGGCAGACGCTAAGGTTTAGCATTAAGATGACCAGAGGTTTAGATACAGAGAAAGTCAAGAGGGCTAGTATACATGCTCCCTTCCTCCACCCCTCCCCCCCTCACCTCCACCCCCCCACCACAACAATCACAAACTACACCCCTTACACCAGCTCACCGGGGCTAACCTGTACACCCGGGGTTATTATATTAATATAATAACCACTTGCCTCTGAAAATGATTAATCCCAAACCGCTGACTCACCACTCCCTCCGCCCCCTCCTATATTCCGTCACCCGTACTCCCCCCCCCCCCTCGCCCCCCCGTGGCTCAGCGGATGGTGTAGCGGACGTAGGGCACCTCCACGTCCTCATCCGTCAGGTCATTGCAGCACAGCTCAAACACCAGGGCCTTCACGTGCTTCCCAAGCTTCTTCTTAGACACCTTGGTCACAATCTCAGTCATCCTGGAGGGAGGGAGGGAGAGAGAGAGAGAGAGAGAGAGAGAGGGAGGGAGGGAGGGAGAGAGAGAGGGAGGGAGGGAGAGAGAGGGAGACACAAGGCTTGGTTCATACACACACTCAGGGCAGGAATACAGGGTTTTAATAGATCTACATACAGTACCAGTAAAAAGTTTGGACACAAACTTGCCCAAGACTGTGCAAAGCTGTCAAAGCAAAAGGTGGCTACTTTGAAGAATCTAAAATATAAAACATATTCTGGTTTAACACTTTTTTGTTTACTACATAATTCCATATGTGTTCCTTCATAGTTTTGATGTCTTCAATATGAATCTACAATGTAGAAAATAATAAAAAATAAAGAAAACCCATTGAATGAGAAGGTGTGTCCAGACTTTTGACTGGTACTGTATCTTATCATCTGCTATAGATCTAGCTGGGTCTATGAGTCACATGACGTGCAATGTGGTCTGGACGTGACACCAGAGCGCTTTAGGAAGCAGGAAGCAGGACGAGATCCTGTGTGACTCACGGCAGCTCCAGCCTCTCTTTGAGCTTGGCGGCGGGCATGAAGAAGGAGTACAGCATGGACACCCCTTGTGACAGCATGGTGATCTCCAGCTTATGCTCGTTCTGAGAGAGAGAGAGGGAGAGAGAGAGGGAGGGAGAGAGGGAGAGAGAGAGAGGGAGAGAGAGAGGGAGGGGTGATGTAAGAGAGGAACGGAGGACAACATCTCAGCTTAAAACGACAAAAATACACACGTACCTTGAAGTAGTCGAGGAACTGTCTGAGTGTCATCTCCTCCCCGCTGGCCTGCAGGCCCTTCACCTCAAAACGATCCCACAGCGTCCAGTCTATCTCATAGTACTAGAGAGAGGGAGGGAGGGAGGGAGGGAGGGAGATCTCAGTCAGCAGCAGATGGAGAGGGGAAGTCCAGGCCGTAAGAGCCTTTGTTACAACATCAATGGTGAAATCCTGGCCACTCACTTTTGAACACACACCAAAAATTACCTTGTGGCTGGGGGCAGCGATGGGTTCTGAGTAGGCGAAGAAAGGCAGGGCGAGGTTCATGAAGCCGTTCTTGAAGGACTCGAGCTTCTTGTGTCCCTGGATGATCTTGATGAGCTCCAGACACACCAGGCCCACCACGGCTGCTGTGGTGGTGGCGATCGCAGGGATGATCTTACCAGCAATCAGCTTGCTCTGGGCGGGGGGGAACACAGAGGGCTACGTTAGGACACCGTACCACAACCATCGATCTCTCCAGACCCAGAACGTTCCGGAGGCTGGCCCACCTTGTGTCTGTCTGCGGGGGGAATGTCGTAGTTCTCAGCCCTCAGGTTGGACGCCGCCACGATGAAGTCCATGTGGAAGTTCGAGTCGTCGTCCTGGAAAAACACAGAGAGAGAACACACACTGAACACAGGATCACACACACTGAACACAGGATCACACACACTGAACACAGGATCACACACACTGAACACACACACACCACTCACACTGAACACAGGATCACACACACACCACTCACACTGAACACAGGATCTCACACACACACACACTTTGTACCTTTTCAAAGTCGATGGCGGTGAGTTTGAACCGGGAGGAAGCTTCCGGGCCAGGCAGGATAGTCTTCAGCTCCTCCAGTCTGTTGTCATCTACAGACACACACACACACACACAGTTCAGGTGTACAAATAAAATGATCCCCGACCCCACCTGACAAAACAAGAGACGCAAACCCTGACGAGCGTTTGACATGACGGAGGTCTGCTGTGAACTACGTTCAGACATGAACAGTCAACCGCTGAACAAATCCAAACAAACTCCTACGACCATCTCAAACTTAACGCCAAAATATCGCCTGTGAACAAACCCCACAGACAAAAAAAAGACAAAAAAAAAAAAGATAAATATATTAAAAAAACAAATCGTAAAATGTTTGAAATCTGATATGACCTAATGATCTACCTGGGTTGGAGGATGTCTTACCGACAGATGCGTTGGCGCTCTGGAGCTCCTGGTCGGAGACGTGGATCTTGACCCCCGAGCGGGGCACGAAGGTGGGCACGGTGATGTCGTTCAGAACCTTGGCCAGGGCCACGCGGTCGGTGCTGCCCGGGATACCGTAGGACTGGGCGAACAGGTTAGCCCCAGCAAGCACATAGTCCATATGCAGGTCCTGGGGGGGGAGGGGGGGGGGGGGGGAGGGAGGGAGGGAGGATTAGAACTGGGACAGAGGGAACCAAACTTCTGACCAGCAGGGGGAGCTAGAGGGAAGAATGACCCAGGAACTCCGCAGGAGACAAAGGGCGTTCTTGCGCTCCATCGAGAGCGAGGAACCAAGGAGGGACATGCTCAAGGACGCATTTTGGATCACACCACATCTCTGGTGTCTGCACTCAGAGAATGACTGACCACGGGGGGTCATGGGGAGTCATGGGGGTGAGGGTCTATGGGCCAGAGAGAGAGAGAGAGGCATGAGAGGGAGAAACTCACGTTGCTGGTGCTGAACTCTAGAGGGTGAGGGCATCTCTTTGGACCAGACCAGAAGGGGGCGCCAGAGCTGGTGAGCTGAGAGACAAAGAGCAAAACACAGTGTTCGTTTCACGATGGCTTCTGAAGATCCTGGAACATGTAAGACACTTGGAGAAGGTGGGCGGTATGGGGGTGTGTGTGTGTGAGAGTGTGTGTGTGTGTGTGTGTGATGTACCTGGTCTGAGGGGAAGTTGTGGAGGAGCTGCTTGATGTTGTTGCTGTACTGGCACTGCCAGTGGGTGCGAGCCCAGGCTACACAGTCGGCCCAGCTGTGGGGGCAGTCAGTCACCAGGCTCTTGTAGACGGCCTCCAGGACCTCCAGAGGCTGGGCGCCAGGCAGCTTCAGGGTACGCTCCAGGAACTTAGCATCTCTGAGACGTCAACAACAACAACAACAACAACGACAACGTCAGTAGAATGTTGGACAGGGACCTTGAGAACACCCTCCAGGCGAGGAAAGCTTTGCGCAGGGTGCTGACTCACGTGAGGTACTGCATGGCGTTCTCTGACGGCTGTTTGAAGAGACCCTCAAACTCGTCACGTGCCCACTGAGCAGGAGAGACACAGGGATCAGTTCAACTGCAGTGTGTGTGTGGGGTCAGCGTGTGTGCATGCGTGTGTGTGTGTGTATGTATGTATATGTGTGTGTGGTGTCAGCGCATGCGTGTGTGGTGTCAGCGTGTGTATGCATGTATGTATATGTGTGTGTCAGCGTGTGTATGCATGTATGTATACGTGTGTGTGTGTGTGTGTGGTGTTTCCTCACCTGAAGTGTGTGTTCGATGGCGTTGGGGAAGTTCTTGAGTGTGCAGATGGGGATGGACTTCTCTGGGGGGTCTTGGCTGGAGCTGTAAGACTCGGTGAGGAAGGGGATGACCACCTGGACGTTCCCCTTGGTGCCCAGAGTACCAGACTCTAACAAGGGCTTACGATAGTACACACACCGCCGATCCATATACATACCTACACACACACACACACACACACACACACGGATCAGTAACAGTGTTGATAGCAGCCAGTAGTGCTGAGTGATCCTAGTCTGATGGAAATGATTTAGATATGTTATACAGCACCAGTGAAAGACGAGAAAAGTGACTTTTGACTGGTTCTGTACATCATTTATTGTAAATCTGTCTTACGTGCGTCGACATTGTCCAGTGCGTTGGCCACTCCATGGAGGCTCTCGAAGAAGTCATCGTCGTA
This sequence comes from Argentina silus, assembly GCF_951799395.1. Taxonomy (NCBI): domain Eukaryota; kingdom Metazoa; phylum Chordata; class Actinopteri; order Argentiniformes; family Argentinidae; genus Argentina; species Argentina silus. The sequence continues at coordinate 23,171,155 of NC_139662.1, forward strand.
GATGCGCTCTGTGTCCGGGCCGACCCGGTTCTGGTGACCCGTGATCTTCATGGAGGGGTTCATCTGCTTTACTGCTGCTGCCGCTGTCTCACTCTTCATCTTCTGCTCTCTCACACACACACACACACACACACACACACGCAGAGTAAACATCACCATCTGGCTTTTCAACATCTGTTCTCTCTCACACAGCCACACAAACCAATCTCACTCTTGAGCCCCCCCCCCCCCCTCTCACACAAACAGACAATCATTGTCAACATCTCACTCTTTATCCTCTGCTCAGAAAGATCATCTCCACCACCATCAAACTGTAAATTACTGCTGCTACATCGTATTACTCTAGTTCTTATTATTCTAGTCATTACTGATGCTACTGACGCTTATGTACTACTAATGTCACTGGTTTATTATTACTAGATTATATTGCATTGTTGATTATTGTTGACGGAGGAGTCAGATTCCGAAGCATTTCACTATATCAATGACGGCTGTATGAGATGGACGTGACACACAACGTGACTTGATCACCACGACTACCCTGATTATCATGACCACCTCCAATATCACCAAACACTCCTCTCCCATACACAGATCATCATCATCATCATCTTCATCATCCTTCTACAGCCATCACACACTCGTCTTCTCAACCACACACACGGCGCATTGTCAGAAAGTCTCACTGCTTTCTAGTCAGATATAAACACACGGTCACCTGACACAAGGTCCAACCCAGTCTCCCTCCTCCTGCCTCCCTCTGACAGGGACACCAGGCCTTCACCTTCATCACTAGAACCATCCACTGGGATGGAAGTCAGTAACCAGCACCAGATCCACCACCACCACCAGATCCACCACCACCACCAGATCCACCATCATCACCAGATCCACCATCACCAGATCCACCATCATTACCATCACCAGATCCAACATCAGCACCATCACCAGATCCACCATCATCACCACCAGATCCATCATCACCACCAGATCCACCATCATTACCAGATCCACCATCATCACCACCACCCCCACAACCACCCGTCACAGGCAGACAAAGGCCCTGACAGGGACACCATCTACAGTGCTGTCACCCTCCTGTCATATCCATGGCTCACACTACCACTGTCTGTTATTATTGTCTGTTATTGTCTGTTATTATTACTACATTATACGGAGATGAACGTGAGAAACAAAACGTGATTTGTCGTGCCCTCTGATTGGTGGACGTTCAACCTCCGCGCTCAGAGAGACGTGATGAACATACTACTGACCGTCACGTCCCAGGGTCGGAACAGGAACTGCCGGTTGAGGTTGGACTTCTCGATGGTGTCCATGTCCGTGACGATGAGCTCGCCCTCTCCGCTGGCCAACCCCATCATGGCGAAGTTCTTCATCAGCTCACAGCCGATGGCGCCGGCGCCCACCTGATGATAATAATAATAATAATAAACAACAACATCACAAGCCGCTTAGCTGACGCTTCTATCCAAAGCGACTTACATTGCAGTACATAGAGTGCATATATTTTTCAGTATATATGGTCCCAGCGGGAATCAAACCCACAACCTAAGCATTGTTGGCGCCTTGCTCTACCAACTGAGCCACAGAGGACCAGGAAGCCTGTTTGATGAACACAGCACGTCTCTGCAGACTGCTACTGGAGGACACTGTTGTGAGGCGCCAACATGGCCGCCACAGAACCGTCGTCAAAGACCTTGAGTTGAAAGCCAAATACTACTGGGCTCTGAAACACGGTGACGGTGGTGTGTGTGTGTGACGGTGGTGTGTGTGACAAGGCCGCCCACCAGGAAGTAGCGCTGCTTGGCCAATTCATCCTGCAGCTTGGAGCCAAACACTGCAATCTGACTGTCATACCGACTGTTCCTCTGAGAGAAGGGGGGGGGGGGGGAGGGGGGAGAGAGAGAGAGAAGGGGGAGATTCATTAAATAGTTCAGATTAAACACATTTTGAGTTTGCAGAATGTGTGTGTGACAGCGTCTGTGCGTCACTGAAGCACACTTCACCTCAGACAGACGCTCCAGAGGGATGTGTGTGAGTGTGAGTGTGTACTTACAGGGGCACAGTCTTCCTCAGTAAGCACGACTCCCTCCTCCTCAGCGAGACACTCCAGAGCATCAAAGTACAGCCACTGCATGATGGGCATGAACTTCCCTGTACACGCCTGGAGAGAGAGAGAAGATACTGTTACCATACTGCTACCATACTGTTACCATACTGCTACCATACTGCTACCATACTGCTACCATACTGCTCGACCAGGGAAGAGAGAACATTAACACACACCGTTGAGAGAGAGAGAGAGAGAGGGGGGGAGAGAGAGAGAGGGAGAGAGAGAAGGAGAGAGAGAGAGAGAGAGAAGGAGAGAGAGAGAGAGAGAGAGAGAAGGAGAGAGAGAGAGAGAGAGAGAGAGAAGGAGAGAGAGAGAGAGAGAGAGAGAAGAGAGAGAGAGAGAGAGAGAGAGAGAAGGAGAGAGAGAGAGAGAGAAGGAGAGAGAGAGAGAGAGAGAGAAGGAGAGAGAGAGAGAGAGAGAGAAGGAGAGAGAGAGAGAGAGAGAGAGAGAGAGAAGGAGAGAGAGAGAGAAGGAGAGAGAGAGAGAAAGAGAGGACTTTGGTAACACACTACGTGTTACAAATGTTACAAAACGCGTACACACTCGCCTGGAAAAAGACAGGTTTTAGAGAAACAATTCAAGAAATCAACAGGTCCAAGTCACACCATGCCCACGCAGACGTCTGTATTTCAGGAGGCGGGGTTCTCCCCAAAGAATGGAAGATTGGCGGTTTTGTGCAATTTCACATGAATAAACGCGAGTCAGGTTTTGATAATGCAATCCAGCGCCCCGCTGTCGGAGGGCCTTGAAAAACACACATCCCGTCATGTCTGAACATGCCTAATGATAAGAGATAAGACCAACGCACCAAGTCTGTGGACACACTGCCACACAAGCTCACACGAAGAGAGCACCAACCACAACACAGTAGAGAGCACCAACCACAACACACGGTAGAAAGCACCGTGAACATCTCCATGGGAGTATTAAACTCAGGGACACGGTTTCGGCAGGCAGGAGGATAGGAGTTCTTTACCTTCATCACTTCCTGTGCGGCAAGCCCACCAATGAAGGCGTTGATGGGGACCAGGTCTCCGGCCGAGACGAAGGCCAGGTTCTTGATGAGAGCATCGTCCAGCTCCTCCACTTTAGCCCCTCCCGTCTGGGCGTCGTTCACCTCCTTCGCCATGGCCAGCAGCTCCTCTCCATCCGCCTGGAACACACACACACACACACACACATTAAACCACACGCAACACACACAAGAAAGACACACAAAATGAGCTTCTGTTAAGGTGTGTGTGTGTGTGTGTGTTACCTGGCACCAGGGCTTAGGCAGGCGGCTGTGTTTCTTCTGATAGGCATGGATAGCCTGGAAGCCCAGATGCAACTGTCCCGGACGATCAAACTTGGCAAAGTCCGTCAGCACAAACTCTGGCTCAGCAATGGAGGACGAGATGGATTTCTGTTCTCAGAGAGACAGAGAGAGAGAGAGAGAGGGAGAGAGATTACGTTAAGAGATAACTGCTACCAATCTGCATCAATCAGTGTCAGGAGTGCAAGGAGGAGATGAGAAGAGAAAGGCCACCACTTACGAAAGCAACCTTCTTGGGCATCTTGACCTGGGAGACGATCCCTCCCCGGGCGTAGTCAGAGAAACCGTTGGTGTCACAGATACTGAAGGTATAGGGACCTGGGAGGAGGGGGGGAGAAAGGGCCGTCACAACACCACCCTTCACTCAGATACAAAACTGCAACCCCCTCCCCCCAATCTGTACAACGAATCTTCGACCACATATCTAAAGTGAGTTGACGGATGGAGAGGGCGGAGCCTAACTGACGGAGAGGGCGGAGTCTCACCCAGAGCCTTGATTTCGACTGGCTGGCAGCCGTTGAGCTCCGTCATGCCCTGGACCTCGGTGAAGGTGACGTAATCTCCGCTCTCGAACCCGTGGCGAACCTCATCCAGACACGTCACCACGCCAGCACCGTCCTGGGGAGACAGACAGACACGGTACTGTAAAGCAGCTGTGAAGTTTACTGTAAAGAAGCTCTCTTTTTTTTACTAAGCCGAGAGCAGGTTTAGTCTGGGACTAACCAGAGAGCAGGTTTAGTCTGGGACTAACCAGAGAGCAGGTTTAGTCTGGGACTAACCCGAGAGCAGGTTTAGTCTGGGACTAACCCGAGAGCAGGTTTAGACTCACCTTGGTGATCATGGAGATCATGGCACTGAGAGGCTGCTCTCCATTGGTGTCAAACACCACCATGTCATCTCCAAAGTCACAGAACAGCTGCCTGCAAGACCAAAGATCACAGCGTTACACACACACACACACACACAGTGTTTCAACAGTGATATATGAACGGGTGTGTATGCAGTGGGATGTGCCTATGGGAAGGATGAGTGTTAATGCCCAGAGGGGTCGGCCCCCCCGTCGTACCCGAACAGCCCCCGTGTGTCAGCGACCACCAGCTTGATGCTCTTGCTGTGGCAAACCTCTCCCACGCGCTGCTGCTCCTCCAGACTAGAGGTGGTCAGCACCACCACCTACAGAACAGAGGCCAATGTTAACACACACACAGACATGCATACACACACAGAGCAGGGGAGGGTTTATATAACAGGTTGACTCACCTGAAACTGGGTCAGGTAGTCATCAGTGAGCGCTCCAGTGTAGGCAACGACAGGGACGTAGCTGTTGAGCTCAGCGAGTCTGGTCTGGCTCACCTCGGCCCGGTTCTTCCCCAGGTCCTCCTCTCGCAGGTAGAACTGAGACACAGAGAGGACGGCCGTTAACGGGCTGGTACTGAGACGGACAGAGAGACAGCTGACACCGACAAGAAGAGGACACTGGTTTGATGGTAGGTGTCGGGTCAATTCCAATAAACAATTGTGTCAACAAACAAAATGGAATGGAACCAGGCCACAGGGTGAAAGGGGTAATAATGGACCCAGAGTTTAAGTGAGCCCTGCTGCTCTCCTGGGTTATTCTGTAAAGCCTGGCCTTCAGCAGACGGGACCCTGGGCCATTAGTCCATGTGCTGACAAATGAGTGTCCTGAACTTCCGCAGTATGTATACACAGACAGCCCTGTCATGCTCAGTGTAGACTGTCCTTCACTGTGAGGGGCTCCTAGGGGCTCCTAGGACAGGACATCATAGGACGCCTTCTGGTACCACTGCTACCAGATCTAGGACAGGACATCAATGGCCTTCTAGTACCACTGCTACCAGATCTAGGACAGGACATCATAGGACACCTTCTAGTACCACTGCTACCAGATCTAGGACAGGACATCATAGGACACCTTCTAGTACCACTGCTACCAGATCTAGGACAGGACATCATAGGACACCTTCTAGTACCACTGCTACCAGATCTAGGACAGGACATCATAGGACACCTTCTAGTACCACTGCTACCAGATCTAGGACAGCCGAAGTCGAGGGACTAACTACACAGCAATAAATCGTTATCTAGCAACACCGTTGATCTTCTGCTTACAAAACCACCGGAGTGTCGGCCTGGACACACACCATGAGACAGACACACACACCATGAGACAGACACACACCATGAGACAGACACACACCATGAGACAGACACACACAACAGTACAGGGTTCAATCAAGCCAACTGTTGACTGACAAGGACGTCCGACAAAATACTGCATGGGTTTTGACCTGTGGAGGTCACAGCTGAGCTTCTCCAGAACACAGCCAGAGGCACACTGACCTGTGGAGGTCACAGCTGAGCTTCTCCAGAACACAGCCAGAGGCACACTGACCTGTGAGGAAAGGTCTCTCCACTCAGCCACGCCCTGATCGTGCAGTGTGACACTTTTGACTCCTCCCAGGATGACGTTCTTGGCGATCTCCACCCCGAGCCCCCTCAGTCCTGACACCAGGACGTTGGAGCTCTGCATGCGCTTCATCGCATCGTGACCGAGCACGTAGCTGGAGGAGAGAACACGCAGTTCAGAACACGCTAAGGACACGCAGTTCAGAACACGCTAAGGACATACAACGCACGCAAACGCAGCTACAGAAGGAGAGAGAACACTAGATTGCATCATTATCAAAACAGACGTGTTTGGTCATGTCAACGCAGTTGGGTTACTTTGAACTTTTTTTAAAGTGTTTGTCAGTTATTTCAATCACTGGTGAGCATGAAACTGGTGAAAATCGCTATAAGCCAATTTATACTGAGGTTTCTGTCAGCTGAGAGTCGGCTCAATTAGCCTGCTTGTAAGATCACTTTCCCCAGAGCTGGGAATATCGCAGCTGTAGCCTACATGTTCTGATTTGGATGAGAACTGTGTCATGCTGTTGCTGCTTCTGTGAAAACAAACTGGGACATTGGGGACATACAGTTGTAAGGACATTGCCTTTAATTTGTGCAAAACGTTTTTGTGAAATAACAGCGTCGTCAGCTCAATGCCGATTGCTGTATCAATCGTAAACGGACTTTCTAATCTATTGTTCGAATTGCACCATTGAGACCGCACTTTTGCAGGACCACTCCGGACTGGTATCACCAGTTGGATCAAAGGGTCAGCAATGATTTGTGACCAAAGACAGCTGCTCCTATCATGACTAAATCAGTCAGTTTAATTTGCTCTGACATGTTCAGCCACATTCTTTGTGGAGAACCCAGACACTCAACCAACATGGTGGAAGCGGGCCTGACGACCGAAATACATGTCAGGGTTTACAGGAAAAACTGGTCTGTCTTAGCTACACGGCTTGCCTCCTAAATATGTGCGAACTGGAGTATTTATTCGAGAGCATCAGACTGAGATGATCAGAAGCTGACATGCTGTAGCGGTACTATTCATGCCACGGTTTTCTGTTGGCATGAATCGCCGTCTTGTCGAATGTCTCAAACTGAAGCTTTTAGATTGGCAGAGACTCTGAGATCATTCTCCCCATCAACACTTCTGTCCCGCCTTGAATATTCTCACGTACCGCAAAGGTTTAAATAGCAGCGAAATGACAGCAGATAAGCCCTTTACAATTAACATTGTAAGAAAACTATTTATTTTACAGCTATTTATTCCAACTTCCTCATCCACTACAAACTGTTGTCGGCAGAGGCAACATTTCGGAAACAAATCAAAATATAGAACTTTAAGGCATCTCTTTAGAACGGTAATAATCTTTCAGTTGGAAGGGGAGAACAGAGCATGAGAGGGACGGTGTGTCCAGGTGGGGGATCAGGTTGGTGCAGGTTTACATGCACACAGAAGTGATGTGGATATTGGGTAGCCAATGACCCAGCCCATATGGCCACACATTTAGATTGCGCTATTTCTCATACGATTAGTATCGGATTAAATCCACTGTTATTCCGCTGTCCTTCATTTGACGGAATCCTCATATCTGGCTGTAGTTGGCCTTTAAAGATCGACTTCACCTATCTATAGTGTTGTTGACACAAACTGGTTTTAGGGGCTGCTCCTAAACATTTTTGGGTGCCACTAATAGTTCTGGTTTGGGAGCATTGGTGCTACCAAGTGAAAAAGGTCATTTTAGCCCTGTGTGTGTGTGTGTGTGTGTGTGTGTGTGTGGGGGGGGGTAGTGTGTAATGCCTGGGAACATATTGAAATAGGACTTACAGTTGTCTGGAGTAGAGGCCTTCATCAATCTCAGCATCATTGCCATTCTTAGCCATGCCCTGGGGAGAGACGGCAGGTTGGGAAACGGTGACACACACCAGCATATGAAAACAGTGTGTGTGTGTGTGTGTGTGTGTGTGTGTAGACTCACGTTGGCGGGTGTATGGGACAGTTGGGTTCTGACAGAGTTGGATGAGGAGCAGTGGGATCCCGTCTTCGTCTCTGATCCTGACACGCGACGCTTCTTGGACAGCGGCGAGCTGGACATCTACGGAACAAACACACACACGCTTAGAACACACACACGCTTAGAACACACACACACACACACACACACGCTTAGCGCATCTCCAGGGGCCGCCAAAAATTAACGGACGAACACACACAGGTTGTAAAGAGAGAGCCGGTGAACGGCAGTCAACCTGACGCCTGATTACGAGGACAGACCGGGTACATTTCAGCACTGGACAGCTCCAAATACCGTCCACATTCAGAAACATACCACGACCACTAACACACACCACTGCATAGTTGTCAGCGACCAAGTTTGTAAATAATTTCAGCGCAATGACCCCAACAAACTGCCTGGGACCAGAGTCAGTCAGCCAAATGGAATCTAGACTATTTATTGTCCCAATTATGGCGAGCATGTAAGGGGAGGGTTATTGCCTTGGATTTCACCCGTGTATTTCAATGGCTTAAAAGATAACATATCTATTTTAAAAAAAAGAAGAAAAAAATAAAAAGCATTTAGAAATATGGAACTAGCAAGGCATGTCATGTCTGCATAAACAGGCTTCTGTCCAACCTCCATCTAACAGAGTTCAGGCCGAACAATTCCTCCACAAAACGTTATCCAATCCTATTCATCACAGCCCGGAGTGGATTTCTAGGTTAGGGAGCAGCTGTGCTGGCCGCACGCCAAGCACAAATCTGGTAGAAAACCGAACTGAGCCCTTGGAAAAGACATGAATAGGAGCATTATCAGCCTCCTTTCGGACGCACAGAGACCGGGGCGGCTTGTTTATGCACCGGTATTGTTTATGATATGGAACCGCCCGCCGCCCGCGCGCCCTGTCGCTTCAACAGAAACAGCTGAATCATTAAAACTTGACTGCAGTAAAGTGGTGCAACACTTAACGACGCTCCGCCGGGGCCGGGGCCGGGGCCGCGGAAACACACGGCACGATCCAGCCTTCTACAAATCCCATATCATGATTGCTACCGTAGTACCGTAGCGTTGAGGCCACGGTTTAGGTTGGTAATAGCACTGATCTCGCTATCTTTACCGCTCCGGTAAAGACACCGTCCTCCCCGAACATCGGTAGTAGGCCGCATATTCTGGCTTGATGACAATCAGCCAACAAGTCCAGTCGAAACACCGCATCCACTGCGGACACCGAGCGAACTACCGGAGAAAGAGCCAGGCTCACACAATGAAGGACGCCCCGATATCACCGACAAATCTCAGAGTTGTAGGGAATGAGAGTCATTCAACCCTCGACAGACACAAGGAAATAGGAAACCTGTCGGTTCACAAGACAAAATCTAGCTAAGACATGTTCAATGAAGCTAAACCGAAAATGAATATCACAGTGACAATGATACAGCAAAGCTGGGAAGATCAATAAAAAATATAATAAAAAAACATATAAGCGAATGATAAGTCAATTTCGGATTTCGAAAGACACTATTGCTGTATTATCTAGCAACCATTTAGCTTGAACGATTTTATGGGATCGACAACTTTGATTTGACATTTCACGAATTAGACAGAGCATCAAATATCAGTAAACACCGCCAAGAAGCCAACCCTAAGTAGGTCGTGTGCCGCTAATCAGATAAGTGATTCGGCGACTGGATCACTCGGAGACACGCTGGGAACATCAATAACTTAACGGTAGAAGCGAACACCAGACAGCCTGTAGTGTCTGTCCGCCTGAGGCCTAGCACCGACCCAGTGCGGAACCCAAGTTACAGCTGGAGCAAGTAAGCTAGCGAGATAGCATAGGTGATCGGCGGTGGACACTATATCCCACGGGGTAGCTAGACACATTAGGACTAAGCACCTGACGCAAAAAGAGGTCGAACTCCAATGGCCATCTGTGCAAACGACAGGCTAGCCAGCTAGCCCCGGTAGCATTCCATGCCCATTGATTTGTCTTGTCTTACCAATAATCCTTCTCTGTCCCTTCTCAGTGCAAACCGCTCCTCTCGTGTCTGATGTCAATAAAAACGATGTTTGTGGTTCACAGATTTAAAAAAGAAACGTTAATCGGGGGTAAAAGGCTTCTGACTGTATTTGTCGAGTCACTATGTCGTTTCGCTGGGGAGTCCTGTGTAATCTCGTTCCTGGCTTTGCGACTGCAGACGGGAACAAAACCAAAATGGCGGCCGGGGAGAACAGGCGGAGGGCGGGGCCGCCAGGCGGAGGACGGACGGAGGGCGGGGCCGCCAGGAGGAGGGCGGGGCCTAAAGCGTGGCCTCAGCACGCTTTTCACCCGCTGGATCGCTCACTGATTGGCTAAGAGAGCCTCAAACCGCGCTACTCCCCGCCCACCTGTCAGGAAGATGCATGCTGTGTCGTACGGTACGACCGACACCGAGGAAAGCCCCGTTATGAAATAACGTAGCGAAGAGCAATCGATTGAAGGTGGAAATATCAGACAGAATGGTTAAGAGTTTGACGATTTATTTGATCCCTGGGAAACTTTATTAGTGACACAACCGTATAGATCCATAGTTAGAAGTACGTAGGTCACTGAACGTCAGATGATTTGCCAAGTCTACAATTAACGGTTTTTAATGAAGCCTGAATAACGGTTGTTCATAGCGTCAATACGAGAAAAGCTGTGAATCCACATCTTCATAACTAAAAGAGAGATACAGGCTATTGCCCACAGAAAAAAAAAAAAAACGTGTATTATTATTCAAACTCAAAAGCCCTCGGGAGTTATCAATAATAATTAGGCAATATGTATTGTCATAAAAAAGGGGGAAATAATAAACTATGAATAAATCAATTCACAAATGATGAGGAATGCATTCAATGGATGTCATGAGGATAGACAACGGAGAATCATTATTAATTTGAGTATTTTGAAATGCAAAGAAATCGGCTAATCGGCTGGTCCAGGTGCAACGTCCCTACCTGGCGGTGCAGTCATATGCGTGCACTTAGCGTGGAGAAAATACAACATTTCGCATGGCTTTGCTGGTTATGATACACATCGCTGGCTGCAATGTGTGCAACTGTGCATCCTGCAAACAATAGCCAGCTCCGAGGTGAGATCACGTGTCGAGGGAGTCTGTGTGGAACTGCTCAGACACAGTTCGGCTTTTAGGGGTGAGCATTCCTGGAAGAATTGAGGCAAATGAGTGATGGGGGAGGGGGTGGTTGGCAAATGACAAAGGCCCAAGTGGGCCGCGTATTCTGGGGAGCAGAGGCGAAGAGGCCGGGGTAGGGGTCCGGATCTCTGTCGCAGCAGCCAAATGTGAATTCTGCTCTGATGTTATAAAATAGCAACAATCTCTAAAACAATTACCACCTCAGGGCTCCATGAACTATTGTTGGACATTATCTGCCTGATCTTGGCATGTGCGACTCCTAACTGGTCACACTACGCTGCCATGCATCTTTAAGGCCAGCTCCCTAAGACGTTACTGAGCCCCTCTCGTCTTCATGATCTAGCTAGCGCCTATAGGTAACAAAGCACTGTGCGGTGCCGGCTAACCAGCGAAGGTACACACTCATTTCACTGACCCAGTCTCCCTAGCAGGCGAGGTAGCTCGCTAGCTAACAAGTCACACCGCCACCGTTAACTTGATCGGAATGAAATGAGCGGTTTGCTAAATGACACAAGTTACGTTTAGGAACTTCAACTGGTCAGATGGCTAGCCAACTAGCTCGTAACGTTCTGAAGATAAAACAAAGGCTGACAACCACTAGACTCAGGCACAATAACATGTGTCAATGTATATTAACTGGTGGCAATTGCGGTTAGGGTAACAAACGTTACGCTAACTAACGTGACTAGATCACGTTTTTTTTTTAACACGCAATTGAAAACTAACAGGTAATCTTATTAGCTAGCCAGCTACATTGATTGCGTAGTTGTTAGCCACTAGCTCGAGCTAGCTAAAAACCAGGGGGGCGAAACGGAATTCCAACCCAACGACATTTTCAGCTACTGCATCACAGCTAGCTAGCGAGCTAGCGGACAAGATACCATTCCTTTAGCTACCCAAATAAGTATGCACAACTCACCACATCCGATCTTACTCGGGCCCGGTTCGTAGTATCAAAAACAAAGAAAGCCTAGGTGAGAGCTCTGACAACCAACTTGAACACTAGTTTGGAAGATGTCAAAGTGGCGGGATCTGCGTGACTTTTCGCACCGAAGGGGGAGAGCTGGACGGTTGCCTGCCCGGCTATTCCCAGCGCCGCAAGTCTGTCTCTGTCTCTCTCTCTCTCTCTCTCTCTCCCTCACAAGTACTTCTCCAGTTGAAAAGCAAAGCAAAGCAGCAACATGTGCACCGTGGAGGAACGACCACCCGGCCCACAAATGTGGAGGTGTCGGAAAACATCACTAACCTATACAAGCAAGAGAAAATAAAATCCGACACTTGTACTGGATACAAATCGGCGGATGACGTACCATTTCGATTGCAGTTTTATATTTTTGCCATAAGATGTTAGATGCAAATAAATGACAAAATATCGGAACACCCGCCCCCTACTCTTGGTAAACGTTAGGCTAATCCAGAAGTGTCCTCACGCAAAGCCAGCAGGGACTTGTAGTAAGAATGAGGACCTCGGAACTCTGGAGTTATGAACGTGAATCACACACGTCAATGATGTGAGTCAACGGATCAACATTCCAATGACTGTAAAGTTCAAAATAAGTAAAAGGTTTTGCTGTTTTGTTTTCATAGCACACATTTCTGTCAGAAATGTATATTTGCTGAAACTACTGGCTCTGATCCACACACATTATCCAGCATTCATAATGATAATGCCATAATTCTTCAGTTACTCTCACACGTGGCCTACTCCCGATAAGATTAACATTTCAGAGCAATGAACAATAATTGTTTGTCCATTTATTTACAGAACAGAAATAGAGAAATGCGAGACAGGAAATTCTACCTCTTTTGTCCCCTCAATGTGTGTGTGTGTGTGTGTGTGTGTGTGTCAATCAGAAACGACGAGCCACAGTACAACCGTACAACAAGCTTAGTTCAGGACTTTTATTGAAAGACGTACAGATAGAGCACTTAAATAAGGACGTAGGAAATGACAGAGGAGAGCAGCACAGAACAGGGGGGTCACGTTGCAACAGAAATCAGAGACGGCAATGTCAAAGAGAAACTAGACATTATACACATTGGAAGGAAAGAAACAAATCAATACAGTATCATTCACATTACCAATCAAATTATCAACAAAATATGAGAAAACAAACACAAGCTTGTAAAATAGTGTTTGGGAGAAGGGGGTTGCTAAAAGTGGGAGATGTGTTGCAAAATAGAGAATGTGTAAATACATGATAATCTAAATATCAATATCACACACCTCCTCTGTCCTGCAGGACTATATATCAATATCACACACCTCCTCTGTCCTGCAGGACTGTCCCTAGATCAGTTTTCACGTGTACTCTTGTGCGTCTTGTATGTGTGGCTAGGTCACATTCAATAGACTGTATCTCTACAGTGAAGAATGACTGCAGAAATACATTTTAAAAAACACAAAAGTACACAAAAGGGTGACTGGACTGGAAACTGATTTGATTTCAACAGACAGACTCATAAAGGGAGCGGGTCGGTTGGACCAGGAGGGAGGAATCCATCAGGGTTTTATTTATTTACAGGCTGTCTAAGTGAATGTGTCATAGAAAAAGAGTAGCTGAGGCTAAGTTAGTTAACTAGTTAACTCTTAGTTAACTGGGAATCTAATTCACCTTCTGACCGATGTTGTGGGATTCAAGCTATCATTTCAACTTTGATTCCCATGTGTGTACATGGAAACATCTCACATGGTCTCACATGGTGAGTGTGCTGGTGTGTATGTGGTTAGTGTGTGTAGAAGATGAGTGAATCAGTGTTCTTTTAAATAAACCGTTTAGACACTTTCCACGCCGCGACAACGTGTCCCGTGTGAAACAGAGGACTGTTACTCCAGTGTTACCATGTAACAATGGAATAACAGAGTTCTGCGGTCACATGGGCATGAACGCAGAGACCAATCAAATCACTGACCCTGTCACTGTTACTGTTTGTCTCGCGGACAACGATCCTGCTGTTGAATTGGAGTGTTAGAAGAATAGCATGAGGATTGGATGCTCTCATGTTTCCAGGTGCAGCAATGTCTCGAAACGCTGATATGTAAAACAGGCCTAGCCAACCTTAGGGTTATGATGAAGTATGACTAGATCATAGCCCCGCCTCATAGCCCGCCCCCTCCCAAACTGGCCTTTGGGGATTGGCTGGAACGGACAGGTCCCCTCTGTCCGTCTCTCTCCTCTTGCTCTCCGGGTGGGGAGGGCGGGGGGTAGGAGGGGGGCGGGATGGTGAGGTGAGGGAGGGAGGGCAGGGGAGGCCTGGGGGAGGTGGGGAGGGGCGGGGGGGTGGTGGAGGTGTGGGAGGGGCGGTGGCGTGTGGCGGGGGAGGAGTGTGTGCTCCGGGCGCGCTGGGATTCTGGGGGACAGTCACTGATCTGCTCCAGCAGCGAGGGCATGTCTCCCTCGATCTTCTCCAGAACGGCGGCCATCTGCTTCTCGATCTGCTCAATCACGCTATCCATCTGCCAGTCGCTGCTGCTGCTGCTACCACCCCCTCCTCCCAACCCCACCGCCTCCAGACCCCCGTACATCCCCCCTCCCACCATGCTGGAGTACATGGAGCAGTAGGGCCCCCCGTACACCCCTTCGGCCCCCACCTCCTGGGTGAATGTGGTGGTGTGGCGGCCCAAACCGGGGGAGCTCCCTAGCGTGTAACACCCTTGGACCCCCCCCCTGGCCATGCTGAACTCTGAACCGTGCCTGTCCGTCCTCCTGTCCTCCCTCTCCCTCCCGACGGGGCTAATGTCGCTCTGTAACCCCACCCCTAACCCCACCTCCACCCCTGCTCCGACTCCCACCGCCAGGGGACCCACATCGCCCCGTACCCCCACGATCCCCACCCCTACAGGCCTCTCTGCCACCGCCTCGGGGAGCTGAGTCTGACACCAGCTGCCATCACTCATCTCCTGCCTCCTCTCATCCTTCTCCTCCGCCTGCACCGCTGGCCTCCTCTCAGGTGGGGGCGCTGTGGCCGTGGCGGTAGCAGTTACAGTGGAACTCGGGGCTGGGCTATGGAGCGTGGCGGCCATCTTGCGTCTGTTAAGGGTCTCGGGGGAGGTGGAGGTGTGTTTGTTTTCAGCGTTGACAGGCAGTGATGAGGCGCCTGGGTCTGAGAGCTTGGTGGGGTCAGGGGTCACGGCAGTGGATGTTTTGGTCTCTGGGGTTGATTTGTTCTGCCCCAAAACGGCGGCCATTTTCCTGCTGCTGTCCCCAGCTCCCTTCTTCACCCCGGCTTTGTCTGGCACCTCCCCCAGAGGTTTAGGGGCTGCCTGTGATAGGTGGGGCTGGGAGAGAGGCTCAGCGGTAGCGGAAGGGGAGATCCCAACGGACGGACTGCGGGGAATCCTCCCTGTCACACTCACCCTCTCCTTCTCCCCTTTCGTCACCCCTCCTCCCTTCTTCTCCTGCTCCGGACCCTCCCCTCCCGGTGTGTTCTCGACCGTCACCTCCAGAGACACACTGCCTGGTGTCATCTCTCCCTTGTTGTCCTCCCCTCCTCCCTGGACCTCTCCCCCCACCACCTGACCCCCCACCTTCCCTCCCCCCTTCCCCTCTGCCGCCCCGTCAGACGCCGTCTCAGTGTTCCTCAGACGCTGCATGAAGGTCGTGATACGGATGGCTTTCTGGAAGAGAGAGAGAGAGAGAGAGAGACAGAGAGAGAGAGAGAGAGAGAGAGAGAGAGAGAGATACAGAGACAGAGAGACAGAGAGAGGGGAAGGGAGAGGTGGGGGGGGGGGCAATGGTAGGGGTAAAGAGAGTGAGACACATGGTGCACACAGATTATAGATCCCAAACGATCAATGTTTATTTGATTGCATCTAAAACATTCCCTTGGATGTGGTTTCTTAGCTCTACCGTAGGACTTAGTAAGCAGCAAACTGTTGAAATGGATTTGTCTCTTTTTTCTAGGCTCTCTGATGTGTCGTCAAACTCAGCGCTACTGTTCAGTGAAATGAAGCTCTGGGCACTACAGGGACAGAGCCGACCAGAAGAGCAGCCTATCTAGTGAGCTTGTGGCTCCAGTTCAAGGCTTCTGCTCAGCTTCTACGTGACACAGAGGCACAGTATGGGTCAATGAGCCAGGAGGTACTTCAGAGGAATGGAGAGGGCCATAAACTCCATCACTGCATCTCAGAGACGCCAGACTGACTTCCTCCCCTCATCTTCTCTCCTTCCCTCCATCGTCCCCGCTGACCCTCACAGATCCGGACAGGGAGAAAGCAACCGGATCGGCCTTCCTTCCGCCATGTTGCTTTCACCTGTCCGGTCTGACTCAGATCAGCTCAGATGAAGGAAAGGGAATGAGGAAGTGAGGAAAGGAGGCCATTTCAGGCTGCTGAGATGAACCCGATGAAGAGGGTTGGGGCAGAGAGGATGGAAACTCTTCTGGGATTGGCTGAATGACAGTGGGCGGGATCAGAGGGGAAGAGGCGCATCAAGAGCGACTCTTCATCTCAACGATCGACACGATCGACACATTCTTTCACTCTGAGCGGCGAATAAATAGAACTTAAACACAAATACATGGCTGACGACTCGCCTTGAGAGCGATTAAGTCATGTCAGAGACGGTCTCGTCCAATAACAACCACATTAGTCAAGAGTCAAGCCGTGCGACAGTTGTGATTCTGTGGCGAGTGAAGGAATGAGTGAGAATGTAGCGTTGCTGTTTAAGAGTCCCTCCTGCCCCAGCTCTCTTATCCCTCTCTCTCCCCGTGATCTACAGTACCTTCAGCTCCTGGGGACACATGCAGGGGGAGAGAAGAGGATTACGCCTGTTACTCTTGCAGTGAAATCATCTCTATTACCTGGACATCCTTCATCGTCATCATCATCATCATCATCATCATTGTTAGAAACCAGACCCTCATCATCATCCTCATCCTCATCCTCCTCATCCTCATCATCATCATCATCATCCTCCTCATCCTCCTCATCCTCATCATCATCATCATCCTCATCCTCATCCTCCTCATCCTCATCATCATCATCATCGTGATGAGCTCATCCTCAGTAATGGCTGTTATTGGATCTTACCCTCCACTTGGCCTTGGCGAAGTTCTTCTCAAACTGGGCACACACTCCGTCCTTGAGGTTCTTCTCCGAGGCGCCGTTCCCCGCAATCCTGACACACGGGACCACACACACCATCTGTCAGCATCTAAACCAGTGTCACAAACTAAACAAGTTTGAATTCGTTTAAGTGTGTGTGTGTGTGTGTGTGTGTGTGTGTGTGTGTGTATGCCTGCCTACCACTCATGCCACAGTGCATCTTGGGCTGTGATTCTCAGCATCTGGTCCACCTCCATCAACCTACACACCAGTTCCTTGGCTGAGAGAGAGAGAGAGAGAGAGAGAGAGAGAGAGAGAGAGAGAGAGAGAGAGAGAGAGAGAGAGAGAGAGAGAGAGAGAGAGGGAGAGAGAGGGAGGGAGAGGATGAAAGTTGAAATTTAACTTAATTTAATCAAATTTATACCTCTAACCCTTGTATAGACAATCTTAAAAAGAAGAATTCAACGAAGGATGCCGTCCCAAAGTAGCATCTCAGAGTGGGCCTTTATCGCCCTCTAGTGGTCAGAGGTCGAACCTGCAGGAGAGATGTCGTCCCAGTACGGTGAGTCGAACTCAAACTCGCCAGCTACGATGCGACAGAAGATGATGCGGTTGTGTAGATCAGTGTTCTCCTCCTCGCACTCGTCATAAAACGGCGGGTTTCCCGACAGTCTGGAGGGAGAGAGAGAAAGAAGGAAAGCGAGAGAATCTTGAAATCAAATACTAAATCTTAGACTGTGGAGACCAAATGCATGTCATTGACATATTGAGGACAGTGTTATAATTTATGCTGTGTAAAGTCAACTATTAATTATGATAAGTTCTGACTCTGAGTTTTACATTAGTTATGACCTGGGTCATATTTTAGCAACTCATGATGAGTTCTAACTTTGTGTTTTAGAGTTATATAATCAAACCCACAGCACACACTCACAGGATGTACATAATAACCCCCACGGCCCAACAGTCCACCGGACGACCATAACGATGACGGGCAAC
>NC_139662.1:23191739-23201739 GCF_951799395.1 Argentina silus
CACACACACACACACACACAACACACACACACACACACACACACACACGCATGCATGACACGCACACACACACACACACACACACACACACACACACACACACACACAGGCACTAAGATAGAGTGCTATCCAGGGTAAATATCTCATCAACTCAGAACACTGTCTGCTATTGCAGATGGGAAACTGAGCACACAGTAGTAATACTGGATGTGACTCCTCTCTGCAGCCTGGGGTCGACAGGGGACTGACTCACAGCTCCTGGATGATGAAGTACTCTTTCCGGGTCTCGTACGTGTCGATCAGCTGGAGGATGTTCGGGTGGTTGACCCTGGAATGAAAGAAAGATGGCGCTGGTTTGCAAAAGGTTTTCTTTTGCTAAATCTCCAGACGGGATTGTCGTTTTTTCCTTTGAATCTAATTTGGACCAAAACTAGGTGAGAGACCAGTGGAGTTATGTTATAAACTAGGTGTGGAGTTATGTTATAAACTAGGTGTGGAGTTATGTTATAAACTAGGTGTGAGATCAGTGGAGTTATGTTATAAACTAGGTGTGAGATCAGTGGAGTTATGTTATAAACTACTCAAACAGAATGCTGTAAGAGAGTTGTCCTAAAGCTATTACAAAACATAGTCAGTCATTTAACAACCATAATCTCCCTCCCTCCCTCCCTCCCTCCGTCCCTCCGTCCCTCCCTCCCTCCTCTCCCAGACCCCCATCTGTCCATCCTCAGACTGATCACGTACATTTTCAGGATCATGATCTCATTCTTGGCAGCTTTGCGTACTTTTCTGCCATCTTTCTTCAGGAATTTCTTACAGACGAAAACCTTGTTGGTCTGTCTGTCCTTCGCCAGGCACAGCTCACAGAACTCCTTCCTGGGGGGTGGGGGGGGGGGGGGGGGGGGTAGAGAGAGTGGAAGAACAGAGAAGGAAAAAAATTAGACAAAGGAAGAGGGAAGAGCAGAGGAGGGAGAGAGGAGAAAGAGGAGGAGACAGAGAGGAGAAAGAGGAGGAGGGAGAGAGGAGAAAGAGGAGGAGGGAGAGAGGAGAAAGAGGAGGAGGGAGAGGAGAAAGAAGAGTGAGGAGGGAGAGAGGAGACAGAGGAGGAGGGAGAGAGGAGAAAGAGGAGGAGGGAGAGAGGAGACAGAGGAGGAGGGAGAGAGGAGGGAGAGGAGGAGACAGAGAGGAGAAAGAGGAGGAGGGAGAGAGGAGGAAGAGGAGGAGGGAGAGAGGAGACAGAGGAGGAGACAGAGAGGAGAAAGAGGAGGAGGGAGAGAGGAGACAGAGGAGGAGGGAGAGAGGAGGGAGAGGAGGAGACAGAGAGGAGAAAGAGGAGGAGGGAGAGAGGAGGAAGAGGAGGAGGGAGAGAGGAGACAGAGGAGGAGACAGAGAGGAGAAAGAGGAGGAGGGAGAGAGGAGACAGAGGAGGAGGGAGAGAGGAGGGAGAGGAGGAGACAGAGAGGAGAAAGAGGAGGAGGGAGAGAGGAGGAAGAGGAGGAGGGAGAGAGGAGACAGAGGAGGAGGGAGAGAGGAGGGAGAGGAGGAGACAGAGAGGAGAAAGAGGAGGAGGGAGAGAGGAGGAAGAGGAGGAGGGAGAGAGGAGACAGAGGAGGAGACAGAGAGGAGAAAGAGGAGGAGGGAGAGAGGAGAAAGAGGAGTGGTGAAGGAGGGGGACAGAGAAGGACCACCAGAAGAAGAGAAACAGAAAACATGGTGCATCCTAAAGCAATGGCCCATGAAAATTGCAACACATTCAAATGAAGTTATCCTGCATGGGGCTCACTGGTGAAACGCAGTGAGAGGATTTAATGAGTTTAGGGTTGATGGAATCTCTTAATACTGTGGAACCCAGACAGAGTTCCAGGTTTAGGCGTGTATAGCTGTATAGCTGCCATGTATAGCTGTACAGCTGTATAGCTGCCATGTATAGCTGTATAGCTGTATAGCTGCCATGTATAGCTGTATAGCTGCTACGTATAGCTGTCACGTATAGCTGTCATGTATAGCTGTCATGTATAGCTGTCATGTATAGCTGTCATGTATAGCTGTCATGTATAGCTGTCATGTATATCTATACTGGTGGTATCTATACTGGTGGTGTCTATACTGGTGGTGTCTATACTGGTGTCTATACTGGTGGTGTCTATACTGGTGGTATCTATACTGGTGGTGTCTATACTGGTGGTATCTATACTGGTGGTGTCTATACTGGTGTCTATACTGGTGGTATCTATACTGGTGGTGTCTATACTGGTGGTGTCTATACTGGTGGTGTCTATACTGGTGGTATCTATACTGGTGGTATCTATACTGGTGTCTATACTGGTGTCTATACTGGTGGTATCTATACTGGTGGTATCTATACTGGTGGTGTCTATACTGGTGGTATCTATACTGGTGGTGTCTATACTGGTGGTGTCTATACTGCTGGTGTCTATACTGGTGGTGTCTATACTGGTGGTGTCTATACTGGTGGTATCTATACTGGTGGTGTCTATACTGGTGGTATCTATACTGGTGGTATCTATACTGGTGGTGTCTATACTGGTGGTGTCTATACTGGTGGTGTCTATACTGGTATCTATACTGGTGGTATCTATACTGGTGTCTATACTGGTGGTGTCTATACTGGTGGTGTCTATACTGGTGGTATCTATACTGGTGGTGTCTATACTGGTGTCTATACTGGTGTCTATACTGGTGGTGTCTATACTGGTGGTATCTATACTGGTGGTGTCTATACTGGTGTCTATACTGGTGGTGTCTATACTGGTATCTATACTGGTGGTATCTATACTGGTGTCTATACTGGTGGTATCTATACTGGTGGTGTCTATACTGGTGTCTATACTGGTATCTATACTGGTGGTATCTATACTGGTGGTGTCTATACTGGTATCTATACTGGTGGTATCTATACTGGTGGTGTCTATACTGGTGTCTATACTGGTGGTGTCTATACTGGTGGTGTCTATACTGGTGTCTATACTGGTGGTGTCTATACTGGTGGTGTCTATACTGGTGGTGTCTATACTGGTGGTATCTATACTGGTGGTATCTATACTGGTGGTGTCTATACTGGTGGTATCTATACTGGTGGTGTCTATACTGGTGGTGTCTATACTGGTGGTGTCTATACTGGTGGTGTCTATACTGGTGTCTATACTGGTGGTGTCTATACTGGTGGTGTCTATACTGGTGTCTATACTGGTGGTATCTATACTGGTGGTGTCTATACTGGTGGTGTCTATACTGGTGGTATCTATACTGGTGGTGTCTATACTGGTGGTGTCTATACTGGTGTCTATACTGGTGTCTATACTGCTGGTATCTATACTGGTGGTGTCTATACTGGTGGTATCTATACTGGTGGTGTCTATACTGGTGGTGTCTATACTGGTGGTATCTATACTGGTGTCTATACTGGTATCTATACTGGTGGTGTCTATACTGGTGGTGTCTATACTGGTGGTATCTATACTGGTGGTGTCTATACTGGTGGTGTCTATACTGGTGTCTATACTGGTATCTATACTGGTGGTGTCTATACTGGTGGTGTCTATACTGGTGGTATCTATACTGGTGGTATCTATACTGGTGTCTATACTGGTATCTATACTGGTGGTATCTATACTGGTGGTATCCATACTGGTGTCTATACTGGTATCTATACTGGTGGTGTCTATACTGGTGGTATCTATACTGGTGGTGTCTATACTGGTGGTGTCTATACTGGTGTCTATACTGGTATCTATACTGGTGGTATCTATACTGGTGGTATCTATACTGGTGGTGTCTATACTGGTGGTGTCTATACTGGTGGTGTCTATACTGGTGGTGTCTATACTGGTGTCTATACTGGTGGTGTCTATACTGGTGGTGTCTATACTGGTGGTATCTATACTGGTGGTGTCTATACTGGTGGTGTCTATACTGGTGTCTATACTGGTGTCTATACTGCTGGTATCTATACTGGTGGTGTCTATACTGGTGGTATCTATACTGGTGGTGTCTATACTGGTGGTGTCTATACTGGTGGTATCTATACTGGTGTCTATACTGGTATCTATACTGGTGGTGTCTATACTGGTGGTGTCTATACTGGTGGTATCTATACTGGTGGTGTCTATACTGGTGGTGTCTATACTGGTGTCTATACTGGTATCTATACTGGTGGTGTCTATACTGGTGGTGTCTATACTGGTGGTGTCTATACTGGTGGTATCTATACTGGTGGTATCTATACTGGTGTCTATACTGGTGGTATCTATACTGCTGGTATCTATACTGGTGTCTATACTGGTGGTATCTATACTGGTGGTGTCTATACTGCTGGTATCTATACTGGTGTCTATACTGGTGGTATCTATACTGGTGGTGTCTATACTGCTGGTATCTATACTGGTGTCTATACTGCTGGTATCTATACTGGTGGTGTCTATACTGGTGGTGTCTATACTGGTGTCTATACTGGTGGTATCTATACTGGTGGTATCTATACTGGTGGTGTCTATACTGGTGGTGTCTATACTGGTGGTATCTATACTGGTGGTGTCTATACTGGTGGTGTCTATACTGGTGGTATCTATACTGGTGTCTATACTGGTGGTATCTATACTGCTGGTATCTATACTGGTGTCTATACTGGTGGTGTCTATACTGGTGGTGTCTATACTGGTGGTATCTATACTGGTGGTGTCTATACTGGTGGTATCTATACTGGTGGTGTCTATACTGGTGGTATCTATACTGGTGGTATCTATACTGCTGGTATCTATACTGGTGTCTATACTGGTGGTATCTATACTGGTGGTGTCTATACTGGTGTCTATACTGGTGGTATCTATACTGGTGGTGTCTATACTGGTGGTATCTATACTGGTGGTGTCTATACTGGTGGTGTCTATACTGGTGGTATCTATACTGGTGGTGTCTATACTGGTGGTATCTATACTGGTGTCTATACTGGTGGTATCTATACTGCTGGTATCTATACTGGTGTCTATACTGGTGTCTATACTGGTGGTGTCTATACTGCTGGTATCTATACTGGTGTCTATACTGGTGGTATCTATACTGGTGGTGTCTATACTGCTGGTATCTATACTGGTGTCTATACTGCTGGTATCTATACTGGTGGTGTCTATACTGGTGGTGTCTATACTGGTGTCTATACTGGTGGTATCTATACTGGTGGTATCTATACTGGTGGTGTCTATACTGGTGGTGTCTATACTGGTGGTATCTATACTGCTGGTATCTATACTGGTGGTGTCTATACTGGTGGTATCTATACTGGTGGTATCTATACTGGTGGTGTCTATACTGGTGGTGTCTATACTGGTGGTATCTATACTGGTGTCTATACTGGTGGTATCTATACTGCTGGTATCTATACTGGTGTCTATACTGGTGGTGTCTATACTGGTGGTGTCTATACTGGTGGTATCTATACTGGTGGTGTCTATACTGGTGGTATCTATACTGGTGGTGTCTATACTGGTGGTATCTATACTGGTGGTATCTATACTGGCTGGTATCTATACTGGTGTCTATACTGGTGGTATCTATACTGGTGGTGTCTATACTGGTGTCTATACTGGTGGTATCTATACTGGTGGTGTCTATACTGGTGGTATCTATACTGGTGGTGTCTATACTGGTGGTATCTATACTGGTGGTGTCTATACTGGTGGTATCTATACTGGTGTCTATACTGGTGGTGTCTATACTGGTGGTATCTATACTGGTGTCTATACTGGTGGTGTCTATACTGGTGGTGTCTATACTGGTGTCTATACTGGTGGTATCTATACTGGTGGTGTCTATACTGGTGGTGTCTATACTGGTGTCTATACTGGTGGTATCTATACTGGTGGTGTCTATACTGGTGGTATCTATACTGGTGGTGTCTATACTGGTGGTATCTATACTGGTGGTGTCTATACTGGTGGTGTCTATACTGGTGGTGTCTATACTGGTGGTATCTATACTGGTGGTATCTATACTGGTGGTATCTATACTGGTGTCTATACTGCTGGTATCTATACTGGTGGTGTCTATACTGGTGGTGTCTATACTGGTGTCTATACTGGTGGTATCTATACTGGTGGTATCTATACTGGTGGTGTCTATACTGGTGGTGTCTATACTGGTGGTATCTATACTGCTGGTATCTATACTGGTGGTGTCTATACTGGTGGTGTCTATACTGGTGGTATCTATACTGGTGGTGTCTATACTGGTGGTGTCTATACTGGTGGTATCTATACTGGTGTCTATACTGGTGGTATCTATACTGCTGGTATCTATACTGGTGTCTATACTGGTGGTGTCTATACTGGTGGTGTCTATACTGGTGGTATCTATACTGGTGGTGTCTATACTGGTGGTATCTATACTGGTGGTGTCTATACTGGTGGTATCTATACTGGTGGTATCTATACTGCTGGTATCTATACTGGTGTCTATACTGGTGGTATCTATACTGGTGGTGTCTATACTGGTGTCTATACTGGTGGTATCTATACTGGTGGTGTCTATACTGGTGGTATCTATACTGGTGGTGTCTATACTGGTGGTATCTATACTGGTGTCTATACTGGTGGTATCTATACTGGTGTCTATACTGGTGGTGTCTATACTGGTGGTATCTATACTGGTGTCTATACTGGTGGTGTCTATACTGGTGGTGTCTATACTGGTGTCTATACTGGTGGTATCTATACTGGTGGTGTCTATACTGGTGGTGTCTATACTGGTGTCTATACTGGTGGTATCTATACTGGTGGTGTCTATACTGGTGGTATCTATACTGGTGGTGTCTATACTGGTGGTATCTATACTGGTGGTGTCTATACTGGTGGTGTCTATACTGGTGGTGTCTATACTGGTGGTATCTATACTGGTGGTATCTATACTGGTGGTGTCTATACTGGTGGTATCTATACTGGTGGTGTCTATACTGGTGGTATCTATACTGGTGGTGTCTATACTGGTGGTATCTATACTGGTGGTGTCTATACTGGTGGTATCTATACTGGTGGTGTCTATACTGGTGGTGTCTATACTGGTGGTGTCTATACTGGTGGTGTCTATACTGGTGGTGTCTATACTGGTGGTATCTATACTGGTGGTGTCTATACTGGTGGTATCTATACTGGTGGTGTCTATACTGGTGGTATCTATACTGGTGGTATCTATACTGGTGGTGTCTATACTGGTGGTATCTATACTGGTGTCTATACTGGTGGTGTCTATACAGGTGGGGTCAATGGGTTGCAGACTTGCATGGATTGTCCACCAAATACTAAACATGAGCGCTTAATTTGGACATTTGATGAATGTGTCCCATTACTTTAGGATACGCTGAAACAGGGGGACTATGCATAAAAAGTGGTGTAATTTGAATGAATTCTGAATGGTGAAACCAGTATGTGTAGTGTAGAGCCTAGAAAGTGTAGAGCCTAGAAAGCTTCACTGTCCCATTACTTACGCAGGACACTGTATAGAACCACCCGGGCAGAGATATACAGAAACAAATGGTATTTTAGATTTTAGATATTTATTTATTTATAAAATAAAATATATATGTATTTATATATTTTATATTTTATTTAACATAATCCGAAGACAGATTCACCTCATGTTACGCATCACTACTGTAGCAAACAATCGGAGCGTCAGCGACCGCGAACACGAGTACGTTTAAAGTCACTTTGTAATTTGGTTGAAGTATCACTTTATAATCTCAGACCCAGACAAGCAAACGACATGAAGTATCCTCATCCATAACCATCCTCAACCTCATCCATAACCATCCTCAACCTCATCCATAACCATCCTCATCCTCATCCATAACCATCCTCAACCTCATCCATAACCATCCTCATCCTCATCCATAACCATCCTCATCCTCATCCATAACCATCCTCATCCTCATCCATAACCATCCTCATCCTCATCCATGACTCTGATGATCGTGACGATAATGAGGATAGTGATTGTACTGGATAGGGTTGTGTTGTTGTGGTAATGCAGAGCGTCACGTCTCTGGATGTTGGCAGTATGCCGTGGTGTTGTATCTTCGTGTCCTGGTGGATGTAATGGCTTGTTGTTATGTGTGGGGGAGCTATTCCAGAGTCGCCCTTGGGGGATGAATAAAGTTGATCTAATCTAATCTAAGACAAAGTCTTGTGAGGCCATATCAGTGTAATGAAAAGCGTTCTCCAGTTGGGCCCTAAATAACCCTCACAGCCATGACATGACGTTTCAGGGTCACCACTCAATAGCATATTACCCATAGCGAGTGTTGGTTTAATGGGCTTTGAGAACAAGTAAAAGGAGCTGAAAAAGACAGATGTTCCTGTTTAAGGGCTCCTACGTGTGTCGTATCATATTAGATATGAATACAGAATGTGAACATGAGGTCACACCTTTACCTCCTCCTGCCCCCGTGACATAGTGATACTGTCGTGTAAAAAATGTATTTGGTCTGTGTGTGTGTGAGAGATATCACTAGTCTACAGTTGACTGATTTATACATTCTGTAAACACACTTTATTGACCATAGCTGACTGATGGAAGAGGTGAAATAGGCCAACCTTGGAGTGTGTGTGTGTGTGTGTGTGTGTGTGTGTGTGTGTGTGTGTGTGTTATATAAAGAGACACAGAGAGCTCTAAAAGCCAGATGTTAGTGTTGCCATATGGCCCTCTACATGTATCTCTGTGTGTGTGTGTGTGTGTGTGTGTGTGTGTGTGTGTGTGTGTGTGTGTGTGTGGCATGGTCGAGAATGTTCAGGAACAAAGCGGTCAGAATTCGGTCAGGGAAGCAGGGAGCTTTTCACAGCACTTTGAGAACATGTCCAATGGTGTCTGGAGCAGAAGGCGTCAGAAGGCCTTCAGGTGAAACTGAAGAAAGTGTGTTCTCTGAATGAGAGAGACTAGGTGATGTTCTCTGAATGAGAGACTAGGTGATGTTCTCTGAATGAGAGACTAGGTGATGTTCTCTGAATGAGAGACTAGGTGATGTTCTCTGAATGAGAGACTAGGTGATGTTCTCTGAATGAGAGACTAGGTGATGTTCTCTGAATGAGAGAGACTAGGTGATGTTCTCTGAATGAGAGACTAGGTGATGTTCTCTGAATGAGAGACTAGGTGATGTTCTCTGAATGAGAGAGACTAGGTGATGTTCTCTGAATGAGAGACTAGGTGATGTTCTCTGAATGAGAGACTAGGTGATGTTCTCTGAATGAGAGACTAGGTGATGTTCTCTGAATGAGAGACTAGGTGATGTTCTCTGAATGAGAGAGACTAGGTGATGTTCTCTGAATGAGAGACTAGGTGATGTTCTCTGAATGAGAGACTAGGTGATGTTCTCTGAATGAGAGAGACTAGGTGATGTTCTCTGAATGAGAGACTAGGTGATGTTCTCTGAATGAGAGACTAGGTGATGTTCTCTGAATGAGAGAGACTAGGTGATGTTCTCTGAATGAGAGACTAGGTGATGTTCTCTGAATGAGAGACTAGGTGATGTTCTCTGAATGAGAGAGACTAGGTGTTTGCTGACGTCTGAGATGTGTTTTACTGTGAGGAACTGTGGCCCAACAGTCTTAAATACAGCAGCCTCCTCCTTTACCTTCACAACAGCAGATCTAAACCAACTCAAGGCGATAGGTCAAAGGAATATCTGCACTAGATCTATCCATGCATCTCACCGCTGAGTCACATTGGAGTATGGAGATCAATGATTGGTTGATGGGAGAGTAGAGGATGGAGTTGCCCCTAAACACTGATCTCATTTAGAATGTCCTCCTCTTATCTCTAAGGTCTGTAGAGGGTCAGCTGATCTCCAGGGGCAACTTCTACCTGGAGTAGTTGAAGGGGAATGTAGTGGTCTGTAATAGGCTAAGCATTGTGATATGATAGGCTAAGCATTGTGATAGGCTAAGCATTGTGATAGGCTAGCACAGGTCGAAGGCTCTGATTGGCTCTTGGGTGC
>NC_139662.1:23206739-23209477 GCF_951799395.1 Argentina silus
GGATGTGTGTGGAGCGTGTGTGTGTGTGTGTGTGTGTGTGTGTGTGTGTGTGTGTGTGTGTGTGCCTGCGTGTGCCTGCGTGTGTGTGTGTGTGTGTGTGTGTGTGTGTGTGTGTGTGTGTGTGTGTGTGTGTGTGTGTGTGGTGACTCTAGTGTCCTGATGTGAGTCAAGCGTGTTTTTGTCACTCATTAGCGTGTCTCACGCTACACGGCTGTGTCATGCCAGCGCCGCCACAGCTGCACGGAGGAGCGTGTTCCTCCACGCCACGCCACGCACACGCATCAGATGGGAACTGTTATACTTCACTGTTCTCCCTCCTCCCCCTCCCTCCCTCCCTCCTCCCTCCATCCTCCCCCTCCCTCCCTCCCTCCTCCCCCTCCCTCCCTCCCTCCCTCTCCCCCTCCCTCCCTCCCTCTCCCCCTCCCTCCATCCTCCCCCTCCCTCCCTCCCTCTCTCCCTTTTCTGTGAGTCTCTCTCCATCTCCCTGTGCGGCACTCCCTATACCCCCAACCCGTTAACACCTGTCCCCCGTCCCCCCCGTCCCACCATCCCCGTCCCCCCGTCCCACGTCCCACCCGTCCCCCCGTCCCATCGTCCCCCCGTCCCCCGCTAGAGAGAGACAGAGAGCGTACGTGCGTGCGTGCGTGTGTGTGTGTGTGTGTGTGTATTCACCTGTATGTAATGAGATCTGACGGCTGGCCTGAACCTGAGGCCTGATCGATCAACCGACCCAAGGAAGCCTTCCAGTCAGCGTGAATTCACCTGACTGCACTTACAGAGGGGTGAGACATCAGGTGACTTAGGAGAGACATAGGGGTGACTTAGGAGAGACATAGGGGTGACTTAGGAGAGACATAGGGGTGACTTATGAGAGACATAGGGGTGACTTAGGAGAGACATAGGGGTGACTTAGGAGAGACATAGGGGTGACTTAGGAGAGACATGGGGTGACTTAGGAGAGACATGGGGTGACTTAGGAGAGACATGGGGTGACTTAGGAGAGACATGGGGTGACTTAGGAGAGACATAGGGGTGACTTAGGAGAGACATAGGGGTGACTTAGGAGAGACATGGGGTGACTTAAGAGAGACATGGGGTGACTTAAGAGAGACATGGGGTGACTTAGGAGGGGTGTATGAAAGATTGATGGTGTGTGGACGACTGATGAAATCCACAGGAAGAAAGAAAAGCAAGGAACAGAGAAAGAGAGGGAGGGAGAGGGAGGGGGGGGTTAGAATGAGGGTGACTCACTGAAAACAGTCGATCGATAGAAGTGTAGAGTGAGAGAAAATAGGAGACATATGAGCAAACCTGACCACAACCTGACCACAACCTGACCACAACCTCACCACAACCTGACCACAACCTGACCACAACCTGACCACACCTGGTCACACTAGGGGCGGGGCATGGCGTAACACCAAGACTTGCAGCCTGAGTGTGGCAGGTTCGGGTCGGCTTTGGGGCAGTTTTGACAAACGTGCTTTTATGTGTTGTTGCTGTTTTGGTTTGCTAATTCTTGTTGCTAATGCTAACGTTTGCCTTCCCCTGACAACCCTCTGCTCATGAACATACCTGCTCCTGACTGGGACATGAACATATCTGCTCCTGACTGGGACATGAACATATCTGCTCCTGACTGGGACATGAACATACCTGCTCCTGACTGGGACATGAACATACCTGCTGCTGACTGGGACATGAACATACCTGCTCCTGACTGGGACATGAACATACCTGCTGCTGACTGGGACATGAACATACCTGCTCCTGACTGGGACATGAACATACCTGCTCCTGACTGGAACGGTGGTTTGTGGAAACGTGAAGACTTCAGGCGACAGAATCGTAACAAGGTTCACGCTACGCTAATTTACTACGATGGTTTCTGCCGATACGCTTCGCTAGGAGACTGTGTTGGTTCCAACTGGTTGGTTAGTTGGTTAGTAATTTAAATTTAGTAGTATAAATATTCAGCTTTGAAAACCCCCCTCTGGCAGACAATATTTTCTGCTGCTGTTAGTGAGCTTGTTCTAATCACTGACTTCCTTATTGCTCACAGGAGTGCCTCTCATCAGAGGCCAGCATGAGTCTTTGTTTGTCTGTGTGTGTGTGTCTGTGTGTGTGTGTGTGTGTATGTGTGTGTGTGTCTGTGTGTGTGTGTGTGTGTGTGTGTGTGTGTGTGTGTGTGTACATCAATGACTGCAGGGCAAAGCCAGAGACATTCTTAATAAGGAAACACTCTAATGAAAATTCATCACATCTGCGCAGAGAGAAACACAGATACTCCCACAAACACACACTGAACAAACAAATACATACAGCCCCCCCCCCCCCCCCCCCCCCACACACACACACACACACATACACACACACACACACACACACACATGCTTACTGAAACCCACATTAGCATACTACTGTGGAATAAGTCAGTCAGTTGATCTCCAGTCCCTCTTCCTCCCCAGCCTCTCCCTCTCTTTCCTGCTCTTCATTCAATTCTTCTCTTATTTTCACAATTCCCTTCTTTTTTCCATTTTTCTATTTTCTCAACCCTCAACTCGTCCCCCCCCCCCCCATTAGGGGAGGATATGTGCAGGTCTTGTACAGTAAGTAAGGGGTGGCGGGTGTAGGGGGGGGGGGTCAGCCCAGTGTCTGACAGAAGTGACTGGCTCCCTCTCCTCCCCTCAGAACAGCCTCAGGCAAGGCCTGCAGGCACACACACACACACACACACA
>NC_139662.1:23214677-23217177 GCF_951799395.1 Argentina silus
ATGTTGTTTCCAATCTACAGTCATTGATTCAAGACCTGACCTGATCACTCTGTGAGTGATACCAGAACCCCTCTGACATCGGAAGGTTCTTATTGATATACTGTGAGATCCATGTCGACCTGTGGGGATGCTCCTGACGGTTAGGTAATACACGAGTCTATCGTACCGTACCGGTTAGCTGCTGATACCTGTTAACCATCCAACACAGTCTCCTCATTACATTGTGTAGCTGTACCTATATTTCAGCGGTGCTAATCTAAGTCCCATCTGAATCCTGTCTATTGGAGAGGGCGGTGCTAGCTGTTAGCCTGTGCTAGCTGTTAGCCTGTGCTAGCTGTTAGCCTGTGCTAGCTGTTAGCCTGTGCTGCGGTAGCAAAGTGGAGAACGGAGAACCTGAGAATCTTTCACTACTGGCTAATTAGAGCAAGTCAGGGTGAGACGATGATATTCCACCTGAACCATCTCTGAACATGAACATAGGCTGAACCATCTCTGAACATGAACATAGGCTGAACCATCTCTGAACATGAACATAGGCTGAACCATCTCTGAACATGAACATAGGCTGAACCATCTCTGAACATGAACATGAACATAGGCTGAACCATCTCTGAACATGAACATAGGCTGAACCATCTCTGAACATGAACATGAACATAGGCTGAACCATCTCTGAACATGAACATAGACTGAACCATCTCTGAACATGAACATAGGCTGAACCATCTCTTTAAGGTCTGGGGAAGCTGTCAGGGGAAGGACATAGGCTGAACCATCTCTTTAAGGTCTGGGGAAGTTGAACATAGGCTGAACCATCTCTTTAAGGTCTGGGGAAGCTGTCAGGGGAAGGACATAGGCTGAACCATCTCTGAACATGAACATAGGCTGAACCATCTCTTTAAGGTCTGGGGAAGTTGAACATAGGCTGAACCATCTCTTTAAGGTCTGGGGAAGTTGAACATAGGCTGAACCATCTCTTTAAGGTCTGGGGAAGCTGTCAGGGGAAGGCATCGGCATTACCAAACATTAGCGTTAGCAACAATAATTAGCAGATATTGTTGTCCATAGCAGGATTGGAAGCAGTGACACGGTATGAGGGGACGTTGTTAGTGCCACCACCAACCCACCAGCCTCCTGATGGAGCGTCACGCTTTCTGGATTCTCTTGCCAGTAGAGCTCTTATGCGTCAACCAGGACACACAATTGGAAATGCCTACTATTGCATATAGGTACACAAACACACACACACACACACACAGCCGCATGCACGCACGCACGCACACACACACACACACACACACACACACACACACACACACGCCACACGCACGCACACACAGACGCCACACGCACGCACACACACACACACACACACACACACACACACACACACACACACACACAAACACACATGTCGTCCAAAGTAGGCGGATTATCTGGAACAGGGTCAGATGAAAGGCAGAGCTTGTTCTCTCTCTTCTTCCAATTTGTCTTTTATCTCTTTTCTTTGGCGAGGTGAGCTACATCATCCCTTCCTCATCCCTTCCTCCCTCCATCCCTCTGTTCCCTGTCAATCATCCTGACGGTTGTATCCCTTCAGAGGGCAAGCAGAGGTAGCTATTTACAGAACACCTGTGTACGTGTGTGTATGAGTGTGTTTGTACATGTGTGTGTTTGTACACGTGTGTGTATGAGTGTGTTTGTAATACAAAGCACAGAGTGTACATGGGAGATCTAACTATGTATGTGTGTGTGTGTGTGTGTGTGTGTGTGTGTGTGTGTGTGTGTGCATGTGTGTGTTTGTGTCTGTGTGTGTGGGTGTGTGCCCGCATGTGTGCTTATATGTGTGTGTGGGTGCCCGTGTGTGCATGCATGTGTGTGTGTGTTTGTGTGTGTGCACATGTTTAGATGTACTGTAAATGTGTGTGTGCTTGGGAAAGTGTGTGTGTGTGCGTGTGTGCGTGCATGCGTGCGCCTGCATTATCAGAATCCAGCGTCAGTGCTGTTTAATGTCTCTCATGGATGGTTAGATGCATATGTCCCACCAATGCTCAGTGGGACGTCTCTGTGTTCGGAACAGGAGAGAGAAGGGAGGGATGGAGAGAGAGAAGGGAGGGATGGAGAGAAGGGAGGGATGGAGAGAGAGAAGGGAGGGAAGGAGAGAGAGAAGGGAGGGAAGGAGAGAGAAGGGAGGGATGGAGAGAGAGAAGGGAGGGATGGAGAGAGAGAAGGGAGGGATGGAGAGAGCAGAGGCCAGAGGGTGAAGAGTGAAGGAGAGCTGTAGGAGGAGGAAAGGAAAAGGAGGAATGAAAAAGGCTTGATTCTTATTTCATGAGTCAGATGGAATGAGAATGTGCCTCAATGAGGAATCTGTCTATCCAACCACCCCAGTATTAAAACCATCCATCCTGAGGGAGAGAGGTCGGAGGGGGGGTGGGGGGGGGGGGGCAGGGGTGGGGGGGTATAGCTGGCAGAATAACCATCTTTCACCTGGAGTGAA
>NC_139662.1:23222177-23227177 GCF_951799395.1 Argentina silus
TCGTTGACCAGGTAGGAGGCCGGTGGAGGTAGAAATCGGAGGACGGGCTCATTGTAATGCATGGAGTGGAATGAGGAATGGCATCAAACGTGTGTTTGATACCAGTCCTGCTCACGGTCCATTCCATGCATTACAATGAACCTCCGATTTCTACCTCCACCAGCCTCCACTGCTACACCTGTGAAATCCATTCCGTGCATTACAATGAGCCTCTGATTTCCACCTCCACGGAGGTGCAGTATGAGAGATATAGCTGCTCCGGCAGCAGAAATGGAGTAAGAAACATTTTCCGCGAACCACTTAACTTAACTTCTGTTGCACCAACTGAACAGAATTCTCATCTCTTGTCATTAGTTTGAGTTTCTCATTTCTCTCCATCCCATTTAGATGTCACCTCCCGCTGTTCACCAAAACAATGCTTATAATACACACACACACACACACACACACACACACACACACACACACACACACACACACACACACACACACACACACACACACACACACACACACACACACACACACACACACACACACGCTGTCATGCCTCTTCCCCTGCCACCACTTCTGTTTGACTGTTTGATTGTTTGTTTTGTTGATTTGTTCCGGTTTAATCCAGTGTGAACAGAGAGTCACATCTCTGAATCTAGCAGTTATGTCCCATGAAGACCACTGCAAAACACACCAGCCAACAGGGTATGGTCCTCTACACAGGGTATGGTCCTCTACACAGGGTATGGTCCTCTACACAGGGTATGGTCCTCTACACAGGGTATGGTCCTCTACACAGGGCATGGTCCTCTACACAGGGTATGGTCCTCTACACAGGGTATGGTCCTCTACCCAGGGTATGGTCCTCTACACAGGGTATGGTCCTCTACACAGGGTATGGTTCTCTACACAGGGTATGGTCCTCTACACTCTGCCTTTCCTGGCGCTCTTCCTGACGTCCCCCTCTGCTCTGAACAGGCTCTTCCTGACGTCCCCCTCTGCTCTGAACAGGCTCTTCCTGACGTCCCCCTCTGCTCTGAACAGGCTCTTCCTGACGTCCCCCCCTGCTCTGAACAGGCTCTTCCTGACGTCCCCCTCTGCTCTGAACAGGCTCTTCCTGACATCCCCCTCTGCTCTGAACAGGCTCTTCCTGACGTCCCCCCCTGCTCTGAACAGGCTCTCGTGAGACAGAGGTTGGCTAGAGGGGCGGACCGTTGGACATTTCAAAACCTTTTTAGCTTTGCGTTGATTTAGGGTGTCTTTAGTCTTTAGACTTTAGTCTTTAGTCTTTAGTCTTTAGTCTTTAGTCTTTAGACTTTAGACTTTAGTCTTTAGTCTTTAGTCTTTAGACTTTAGTCTTTAGTCTTTAGTCTTCAGACTTTAGTCTTTAGTCTTTAGACTTTAGACTTTAGTCTTTGAGTCTTTTAGTCAGTTTCAGTTTCTACTTTATTATCATACACGAGTGCAGGGAGTAAAATTCTTTGGCTTGGTTCCTTGACAACGCAGCATACAAAATACAAATAATACAAATAGTCATTCAGTTCTTTTAGCTCATCCTTTTTAAAAACATGTTTTTTTAATAACATTTGAGCTTTCATTTCCCGTAGATTAGTCTCTACAGTCCTAATTGTTTTAAACTCCCATGACTGTTGTACTGGTGATCCTCCTATGTTCTGTCTCAATGTCTTTTCATGTCTTTTATGAACATTCCTGTGAAGTGCATTGTGTTGAACATTCCTGTGAAGTGCATTGTGTTGCATCTGTGGATGAAATTTGCTCTGATTTAATTTGATGTGATTCGAGGGACTATTGATGAAAGTTAACTTTACTGCATCGTCCTGGTTAACGACAATACATTATCTTTACTGCATCGTCCTGGTTAACGACAATACATTATCTTTACTGCATCGTCCTGGTTAACGACAATACATTATCTTTACTGCATCGTCCTGGTTAACGACAATACATTATCTTTACTGCATCGTCCTGGTTAACGACAATACATTATCTTTACTGCATCGTCCTGGTTAACGACAATACATTATCTTTACTGCATCGTCCTGGTTAACGACAATACATTATCTTTACTGCATCGTCCTGGTTAACGACAATACATTATCTTTACTGCATCGTCCTGGTTTAACGACAATACATTATCTTTACTGCATTGTCCTGGTTAACGACAATACATTATCTTTACTGCATCGTCCTGGTTAACGACAATACATTATCTTTACTGCATCGTCCTGGTTAACGACAATACATTAACTTTACTGCATCGTCCTGGTTAACGACAATACATTATCTTTACTGCATCGTCCTGGTTAACGACAATACATTAACTTTACTGCATTGTCCTGGTTAACGACAATACATTACCTTTACTGCATTGTCCTGGTTAACGACAATACATTACCTTTACTGCATCGTCCTGGTTAACGACAATACATTATCTTTACTGCATCGTCCTGGTTAACGACAATACATTATCTTTACTGCATCGTCCTGGTTAACGACAATACATTAACTTTACTGCATTGTCCTGGTTAACGACAATAAACTATTCAGCCAGCCAGGCAGACAGACAGGCAGACAGACAGCCAGGCAGACAGACATACAGACATAAATACATACATATATACAGACAGGCAGACAGACAGACAGGCATACAGACATAAATACATACAGACAGACAGACAGAAATACAGACAGACAGACAGACAGACAGACAGACAGACAGACATGCTGTACATGTACTGTGTTGGTTAGCCGTATGTATTAGATGGATGCTGTCAATAGCCTACCTCACCTGTAAATTCCAGCACACGACTCTACCTCCCCCACAACACACTGCAACAAGTCCAGTTCTTCTTGTGATAGCACACGGCTGAAGGCAGGAATTCTATGTATAGAAATCCTGCATGTACAGGTGGGTCTCTGCTACCAAAGCTGAGAATTCTGTTGACTGGTTACAGCATGAATAGTGAGAGGCCTTGCAGCTTAAAAGTCCCCTTTCAATGCTCTCGTCCTGTTTCGTGACAGTAATACGCGTACCATACCCTATATATACCCCCAAGGGGATGTCTTTACTGTTTAACGCCGATCTGAATGTACAGAGAAATACTGGTGACAGATGACCTGAACAGATATCCTATGTATGGAACGGTTACATATCAACATGTCACTTTCTCTGTCTCTCTCTGTCTCTGTCTCTCTCTCTCTCTGCTCTATTTTTTTCTCCCTCACACTTTGCTCTATTTTCCCTCCCTCTCTCTCTCCCTCTCTCTCTCCCTCTCTTCCTCTTGCTCTATTTTCTCCCTCTCTGCTCTCTTTACCGCTCTCCCTTTTTCTCTCTCTGTCAATTTCCGCCCCTCTCTCTCTCTCTTCTCTCACTCTCTGCTCTCTCTCTCTCTCTCTCTCCCCTTCACCCTCTCTGTGGGGTGCAGTAAGGTGATGTCTCTCTCTCCTTCACCCTCTCTGTGGGGTGCAGTAAGGTGATGTCTCTCTCTCCCCTTCACCCTCTCTGTGGGGTGCAGTAGGGTGATGTCTCTCTCTCTCCTTCACCCTCTCTGTGGGGTGCAGTAGGGTGATGTCTCTCTCTCCCCTTCACCCTCTCCGTGGGGTGCAGTAAGGTGATGTCTCTCTCTCCCCTTCACCCTCTCTGTGGGGTGCAGTAGGGTGATGTCTCTCTCTCTCCTTCACCCTCTCTGTGGGGTGCAGTAGGGTGATGTCTCTCTCTCCCCTTCACCCTCTCTGTGGGGTGCAGTAGGGTGATGTCTCTCTCTCTCCTTCACCCTCTCTGTGGGGTGCAGTAGGGTGATGTCTCTCTCTCCTTCACCCTCTCCGTGGGGTGCAGTAGGGTGATGTCTCTCCTTCACCCTCTCTGTAGGGTGCAGTAGGGTGATGTCTCTCTCTCCCCTTCACCCTCTCTGTGGGGTGCAGTAAGGTGATGTCTCTCTCTCCCCTTCACCCTCTCTGTGGGGTGCAGTAGGGTGATGTCTCTCTCTCTCCTTCACCCTCTCTGTGGGGTGCAGTAGGGTGATGTCTCTCTCTCCCCTTCACCCTCTCTGTGGGGTGCAGTAGGGTGATGTCTCTCTCTCTCCTTCACCCTCTCTGTGGGGTGCAGTAGGGTGATGTCTCTCTCTCCTTCACCCTCTCTGTGGGGTGCAGTAGGGTGATGTCTCTCTCTCCCCTTCACCCTCTCTGTGGGGTGCAGTAGGGTGATGTCTCTCTCTCCCCTTCACCCTCTCTGTGGGGTGCAGTAGGGTGATGTCTCTCTCTCCCCTTCACCCTCTCTGTGGGGTGCAGTAGGGTGATGTCTCTCTCTCCCCTTCACCCTCTCTGTGGGGTGCAGTAGGGTGATGTCTCTCTCTCCCCTTCACCCTCTCTGTGGGGTGCAGTAGGGTGATGTCACTGAGAGATGTTTTCTCTCCTCACCTTGGTGTGTTTCCTCATCCTCCTGATTAGATAAATATGGATGAAGCTAGCGGCCCGGGCGGTGTACTGGCATTAAGGCTGTGTGCTGAGCAGCGAAGGGGACCCGTCATAATGAGACCCATTTATTCCCCCGACAGATTCTGTCCTCTCAGCAGGAGTGAGGAGACAGATTCAACTTTGGATTCAGTCAATCTGATTGATCTACAATGTAATCCATGTACTATAGGAGTGTCTTCCTCTGATCTGTACCACACGACTACTACTGCTACTGCTACTACTACCACTACTACTACCACCACTACTACTACTGCTACTGCTATTACTACTGCTACTGCTACTGCTACTGCTACTACTACTACCACTACTACTACTGCTACTGCTATTACTACTACTACTACTGCTACAATTATGACTACTACTACTACTACTGCTACTACTATTACTACTACTACTACTGCTACTATACTACTACTACTACTACTACTACTACTACTACTATTACTACTACTACTACTACTATTACTACTACTACTACTACTACTACTACTACTATTACTGCTACTGCTACT
>NC_139662.1:23237177-23247177 GCF_951799395.1 Argentina silus
CATTTAACTTAAATACAACTTAAAAATGAAACCTACACATAAATCATCCAGACACACTGGGTGGCGTCGTCGGTGTGGAGCACGGCGTCTCAGGCAGCCACGGTTGCCATGTCCGCGGTTTTCACGCCAAATTGGGCGACTTTGAAAACGAGGTCGCTCTGTGAGCGGTGAGGCAGGTTGTTGCTGAGTGAGTGGGGAGGGGAGGGTCCTCAACAGGGACAAATTCAGAGAACAAAGTAAAGCGATTGTAACAGTTGTTGCGAAAAATAATAATAAATCGGGTTAGTTTTCAGGCTTTATGGGCGGGTTTTTTAGTGGCCATTGGGCTGGAAAGGTTAACCAGACCTGGCAACCCTGCTTGCAACACCAACCGTAGAAGAAGACTTTTCCTGTCTCATCCTTCAGAGATCCGAAGCGTCGCCGACGTTTCGTGTCTGATTTAGACTTAAAGCGAGTAAATGTGCCTGTTAATTGTAGTCTGTGATTATGTTATGATATCATTAATGATATAGAGTTGAAGTGTTAGACGTCAATGGGACGCCTAAAAACACCGCTTTGGTCGAAAGTGCGTCACAGGCTGACAGCGACTATGAGGATCGCTCTTCCAGCAGCTCAACTGTCTTATCTATCTATCTATCTATCACAATTATCAGCAGGTTGGCTGCTTCGGTCATTTCGGAAAAAAAACTACATAGAATTATTATTCTTATTATTGACATGTTGCCAGATTAGGTCCATGCCAGCAGCACCTGCTGCTGCTCGTCACTCAGAACCTCCAACAACGTCTCATCCAACTAGAAACATGGCGTGTTGCGTTCAGCCCCGTCTCATAACATTCATCTGATATGGTCTTATGTTGCAGAATGCGTTATTCATGTTATATGGTCATATGTTGCAGAATGCGTTACGTGGCCGCTTACCTGCTGGCCGTCCTGGGCGGTAACTCCAGCCCCAGCGCCAAGGACATCAAAGCCATCCTGGGGAGTGTCGGCATCGAGGCCGACGACCAACGCCTGGACAAGGTGTGGTGTGGGCCAGAAGTGTATATTTCACATCTCTATCTCTCTGGCTCTGTTCATTTTACGAGGCAATCCCACTCTTTTATTTGTATTGGGCAGAGACAGTGGAGAGAGACAGGGAAGTAGGGAGGAGAGGGGATGTCAGCAGGGCATGGCCCGGATTCTAACATACCGACATGGGCATGTGTGTGCACTGTAGGCCATGGTACTAGACCCCTGGACCACCCCAGGCCACTATGGCTCTGTTTATGGACCCTTAAACACATTGCAGATAAGCTATATATGTGTTATGTACTTTGGAGATATTGTGAAACAGAGATGCTTGAAATGCTGTTGAATTCTGAGACCGATATTGTGTTCTGCTTGAATTGTACACAGGTCATCAGTGAGCTGAACGGGAAAGACGTCAATGAAGTCATAAATGCAGGTAACCAGTGAATGGTTGAGAACTTGAATCGCTAAATAGGTGCTGAAAGGTTCCATGAGTGCTGATCTACACACACACACACACACACACACACACACACACACAGAGAGAGAGAGAATGAATTATGTTGACTGTGACCACAACTGTCTTAATCATCTCATCTAGATCATTGTGTTGCAATCCCCTCCTGTGTGACTAACCCATCAATGTGTCTCTGCAGGACTGTCAAAGTTGTCCTCCGTGCCAGCAGGGGGCGCTGTGGTGGCAGCAGCTGGTGGCACTGCTGCAGCAGCTCCTGGGTCTGCTCCTGCTGGTAACTACTGCCATCTCAGTCCGTCTCGACTCTGGCCCTTTTCCAGTCCTGAAAGGTCGATGCAGTGTTATGCCACGGCGGGGGGGGGAGTGGCAGGGCAGCTCCCTGCTGTCGTTGCCAGTGCCAAGAGGCTCCTCCCGCCTGCCGGTCTGTCACAAGGCTGGCACGCTGCATTACCGTGCTCATGCAGATGCCTATGGCATCGCTAACTAGTGAAGCGCCTTGCTGGGGTGAAGTTGAAACATCTCTGATATCGTCCCTCTTCTTGAATGAGTTTGGAGGAGAGATGGAGAGGGAGACCTTAAACCTCTTGATCATTTCAATACTGAGAAGCATCAGTAAAACCACAACTTGTGAAGTTCACCAGCGGTTACTGTTTAAAAGAGAGGGCAGGATCAGGAACGGAGAGAGTTAGAAAAAGAGAAGAAATTAAACAACTGACGCCATCAGTGTCAGTCTTGCGGTTAAACTACAGGCCAGCCGCCAGTCACCCTAACCGTGTGAACTTTGACCTCCTCTTGAAAATGACTTTGGTAAAGTAGATGAATGTGATTGTTTGAGAGAATAACACCTCTGCTTAGTGAGAGGATAAATGACTGATTCTAATCACAGGAGTCATTATATCATTTGGGGACATTTATTTGAATGTACTTTTGGGGAAGCTGAGGTTTCCCCAGCCTCTGGTCAGATCAGACCGTCTCCTGTCTCCAGAACCCTCGACTGTAAGACGTTAAAGAATGGCATGATGGGAGAAGCGCTGGTGATTAAAACGGTTTGTTTCTCTGTTTCAGTGGAAGAGAAGAAGGAGGAGAAGAAGGAGGAATCAGAGGAGTCAGATGAAGACATGGGCTTCGGCCTCTTTGATTAGCCACTTTCTTAACTTTACTTTAGTTTCTCTTTCTTAACTTTGTTAAAACCAACAAAAAAAAAATGAAATATTTGCTTTTTTTTTTTATTACATTTGTTCATTTGGGAATACAGAGACGTTTTCATTTTTACATTTGTTAAAAAATGAATTAAAGAAAGAGTGGGGAAAATCTGTTTGTCTTTTAGACTGTTGCTTAAGTACCTGCTTCACATAAGACCATCAAATCATACATTCTGACTGACAGTCAGTTCAGTCAGAACACTCATGTCAGTTTAACCATTTATTGCATGAAAATGGTCATATATGTGAGCCTGGCGTAATTGGATGGCTCTGCTCTATAGAACTCCCTGCCTGGAGTTAAATGACCACAACATACAAGTAGACAACATGGCAGAGAGCCCATGGTTTATCACCCTGCCCCCCCCCAGCCAGGGGTGGAGGCTTGGGGTGCTGACAGAGGCAATAGGACACTCACTCCTCAGACACCCACGGCAGTGACGGTTCGGTGACTCTGAACTCTGACATGTCTCCAACGAGGTCCAGTCGTCAGTTTGCGGGGGCGCCTCTCGCCATCTCCTTCTCGGGCTCCGGGTTCTTGTCCACCTACCAGCTGGGGGTCGCGCAGAGCCTACGGGACCACGCGCCCTGGATGCTGCGCGCGTCTCCAAGAATCCTCGGTGCGTCTGCCGGATCGCTCGTGGCGGCCGCCGTGGTGTGCGAAGCCAGCCTGGGTAAGATCATTTAATTATTCAAGCTTTATAATGAAGGTGCAATCATCCACCTGTCCGTGTGAAAACACGTTGTTTGGTGAGGTGCAGGCTGGCGGGTGTACCTTCACACATTCTGATGCTGTTATTGATGAGGTAAACCAAGCTGCCTTCTCCAGGGTTACATCTAAACGATCGTACTGTCCAAAAGTCGAAAATGTCTAAAAGTAGAAAAGTAAAACTACCATAATTGGGCCCAAATTATACTTTAATTAGATTATTCATTTGATGGTTGTTTATTGTTATTATCTCCTTGTCATGTGTAGTATGTTATTCTTAACTATGATCTGAGCATGTCCACACACAACTTCAAGTTGTTACCTATCAAATGGCATCCTGCTGTTGCATCTGATCATCATATTTCTAATGTTAGAAGCAGTTCAGTTTGGGTCTGATTTTTTTGGCGGAAATTAGTCAAATAGGGCATTCAGCTGAAGAGGTTTTAAAGCCCCCGGTCAGTGACTTCTCTCCTCCACCGATCTGTCTCTCCATCCGCCAGACCTCGTGAGACGCGAGGTCATCGGGTTCGCGGAGCATGTGAGGTCTCGGACCCTGGGCCCCCTGGACCCGTCGGTCGGCGTGTTCCGGTGGATAGAGCGCCTTCTACGGAGTTTCCTCCCCCGTGACGCACACCGACTGGCCACCGGCCGCCTCGGCGTGGCCATGACGCGCGTGCCCGACGGAAAGAACACCGTGGTGACCGAGTTCCAGTCCCGTGAGGACGTGGTGCAGGTGCGTCTCCTGTGATATCAACACCCTGAATCAGGGAATTGTTCTGAAAGAGTTGGTTTTACACTGGCGCTTCCACTGTTGTTTCAATGGTAAAGCTACCTCCATAACTCATAACATAACTATGGTTATAGGCATATGCAATCTGATTGATGCTGGTTGATTTATTGATTGTTGTACGAGGAGCCAGATTCATAAAGAATTTCACTATCACTTACGGCTGTATGCGATGTACGTGATCAATACAATTTGCTTTTGATTTGATTTGCTTGATTCGATCTAGCAATCGATGCAATTATTTTGTATCACATAAAATGTTTACTTGACTATACTATTTTAAAATGTAGTCTGAATACATTGAGAAGAAATCAAAGATATGTGAGCGTCTCCGTTTTAAGTGTTAGACGCATCAATATGAATGACTCCCCTGCCGGGTGCGTTCTGAGGCCAGGCAATAGCCTGTGGGTGACTCAGAAGACAGACTGTTATCCTTATTTTCCCCCACATGGAGGCGCTGCTGTGCAGCTGCTTTGTGCCCGTCTACTGTGGCCTGATGCCCCCTGCTTACAAAGGCGTGGTGAGTGCTCAGTCTTACAGAAGTTATACATAGGATATCATAAACAAATCATAAAGGAGTGTGTGTCACAGTATGTGTCAGCCAGTTTATCTCTGTTTGTGTGTGTGTGTGTGTGTGTGTGTGTGTGTGTGCGCGCGCGCGCGCCCCCCAAAGCATTACGTGGACGGTGGTTTCACCAGCATCCAGCCCCTCCAGGCTGACCTCTGTAGCCACACCCTCACTGTGTCCCCATTCGCCGGGGAGGTGGGCATCTGCCCGCCAGGCTCCGCCTCCTTCGGTGACGTGGTCGTGAGTGGCGCCACGTACCAGCTGAGCCTGGCCAACGGGTGCAGGGTGATGAACGCTCTGTACCCCCCCGCTTCTGAGGTGAGACCCCCAAACCCCTGAGTTTCACCCCCCTACCCCCCTCCTGCCGGAACAGTCTTCACCCCGTGTGTAACTTTCACGAGGGCGTTTAAGAAACCTTGAACTGGGTAGATTGATTGAGAATCATGTCTTGATGAGAATATTATCGAAAAAGATTTTGACTGCCACATGTAAACACGTCTAAAACAGTGATTGAAAGTTTGAATGTTCCCTTACACACAAGCACATGTTCAAACCAGACTGTATGTCTCCAAAGCCTCTCCAAACTCAATGCCAGACGCATATCAGACTGTAT
This sequence comes from Argentina silus, assembly GCF_951799395.1. NCBI lineage: Eukaryota > Metazoa > Chordata > Actinopteri > Argentiniformes > Argentinidae > Argentina > Argentina silus. Next base: position 23,242,539 of record NC_139662.1, read on the forward strand.
GTCTCCAAAGCCTCTCCAACCTCAATGCCAGACGCATATCAGACTGCATGTCTCCAAAGCCTCTCCAACCTCAATGCCAGACGCATATCAGACTAGTAGTTGTGTCTCTTCCTTCTCCCAGACCCTGGAGGAAGCCTTCTACAGCGGGTACAGAGACGCCCTTCACTTCCTCCAGAGCAGCGGTGGGTTCTCTCCCTCCACCTCTCTCAACACTCTTTCTTCTTTTATTTTCTTTGGGGGTGGGGTGGGGGTGGGGGTGGGGGGGGGGTGATAGATCAGCTTTAAACTAAATAGAATTGTAGTTCTATTCAATAGCATTGCTTGCATCATTTCTAGTCCCTTTTTCCCCTGCCCCAACCCTCCCCTAAAAGGAAAATTGTATTTTGTAATATTATTATTATTATTATTATTTTTTTTTTATTACTTTTTTTTTTGCCCAGCCACCCCCCCCCTCATCGGAGGACCTAAGTACTGTGTTTGTTTTATTCATTTTAACAATTATTACAAATATATTCCATCTACCAGGTACTTATTATTTATTTATTTATATAATTATTTATTTTGTTAGTTTTTCTCGTTAATGGCTTGATGGATCTGATCTCTGGAAAAGAAGAAACAAAGTCATGTAAACCAAGACTTCAGACTTTCACTGTGAGACTAACCTCTCTTCCCCTCCCTTCCCCTTTCTCTCCCCCCCCCCCCCCCCTCTCTCCCCCCCCCCCCCCCCCCTCTCTCTCCCTTTCTCCCCCTCTCTCTCTCCCCCCCCCTCTCTCTTTCAGACCTTGTCCCGTGTCTCCCGTTGCTGGAGACGTTGAAGGAGTCACCCCTGGAGTCATTCACTAACGGATGGACAGATGAAGATCAAGAGACAGTCGCAGAGAATGGAAGAGGGGAGGCAAGGGAGAGAGAGGAGGAGGAGGAGGAGGAGGAGGAGGAGGAAGAAGAAGAAGAAGAAGAGGAGCTGATTTCCTTGACTGAAAACAGGGATCGGCAGAGAGTCAGCTCAAGTGGTGGGAGTTTGCCCTGGAATCTGGCAACTCTGGAGCAGGCTCTGTACCTAGGCCTGCCCATGTGGATACAGACAGGTATGCCACACATACATACACACACACACACACACACACACACACTCGTTTGCTGTATTTGATCTTCTACCTGACATGTTTTCATCTGGCTGTGTCGGTGTTTCAGCGTTGCTATGCAACCTCCTGACCCAGCTGGGCATCATGGGATTGTTGTGGACTAGTCTCCCGATGCGTGTGATGTCATACCTTCTGGTACCGCTCACCCTGCCTCTCTGCCTCACCTTCCACAACATGTACAGGTACCACAGAATGAACCCTAACCCTAACCTTAACCCTAACTCTCCACAACACGTATAGGTACCACAGAATGAACCCTAACCTTAACCCTAACTCTCCACAACATGTACAGGTACCACAGAATGAACCCTAACCCTCCACAACACTCACAGGTACCACAGAATGAACCCTAACCCTAACCTTAACCCTCCACAACACTCACAGGTACCACAGAATGAACCCTAACCCTCCACAACACTCCCCTATCTCTCCCAGGCTGAAGGAGTGGTTCAGCCAGGCTCCTGCTCTGGTCTTCTGGGCGTGGCATGACCTGAGACAGGTCACCTTCTTCTTGGTCAACATGCTGGTCTTCAGCGTCAGGAAGAACCTACAGAACCGGTGCCCCTCTTAACCTCTTAAGCTGGACGGGCCCATAATTGGGCTCAAATTCTGCTTTAATTTGGTTATTATTTTCATTATTGCTTACATTATATCCTTGTCGTGTAGTATGTTATTCTGAACTATGATCTGAGCATATCCACACAAAACCTTTGCACTGATTTGCCGTGTGTGTGTGTGTGTTCAGGTTGCTGCCTCCTCTCCTCCAGCTGCAGTGTTTGGACGTCCAGGCGGAGTATGAGGGTCCAGTGGAGAATGCTGAGGGACGTTGGTGCTCCAAGCTTCAGCTCGACTTCTCCTCTTCTTCCTCTTCCTCCACCACTTCCTTCTCGTCCTCCTCTCCTGCCCACCGCTCTCCGTTTCCTCCCGAGCCCCAACAGTACACGGTCTTGTTGCAGCTGGATCTGGAGCCAGGGGAGGGGAAGGCAGAGGAGCGGTGGAGACAGCCCCCTCCCTACCTCTGTGTTCTGGGCTGAGCGGGGGGCCTGGGCCTGGGTCTGGGCCTGGGTCTGGGTCTGGGTCTGGGTCTGGGCCTGGATCTGGGCCTGGGCCTGGGCCTGGAGGGAGACAGAGGACCAGAGGCCTACATCTATTGTACTTGTTTTTCATGGCACAGCTTAAACAGCCAAACAGGTCATTCATGATTTCTTCTTTATAGTAGACATATTCAAAGAGCTGTCAATAATACAAGGAAGGATGTACTGTAAACAATGATTTAATGAGGAGGAGGAGGAGGAGGAGGAGGATGATGGTGGTGGTGGTGGTGGTGGTGGTGATTATTAGGAAATGTTTTTGAATGTGTTCAAGACTGTAATAGCACTTTCCCCTGTCCTATAATGTTTGCATATTGAATGCATAATAAATCAGATTTTTAAAGAAATAAAAGAAGGATTTTTAGCATGCGTGTCGAACATTCTTGAAGCACCAGATCTCCTTTCTTTAACACGTCTGTATGAATAAAGCTCAGCTTGTGTGCGCTGCTAACACTGCTTTAGTCCCTCTGTCTCAAAGCAGCCTGTTGGGGTTCATAAGCGCTGTGCTTTAGTCCCTCTGTCTCAAAGCAGCCTGTTGGGGTTCATAAGCGCTGTGCTTTAGTCACTCTGTCTCAAAGCAGCCTGTTGGGGTTCATAAGCGCTGTGCTTTAGTCCCTCTGTCTCAAAGCAGCCTGTTGGGGTTCATAAGCGCTGTGCTTCAGAAGAATTTATCCTAAGAGAGCAAAGATGCGTGTCTGTTGTTCGTTTTGGGTGACACATGGATCGTGACCAATTCCCGATTTCTACGGGAGCGTGGTTGGTGAGTCCTGTGATGCCCCATAGTCACAACAGACTCTTTCACCCTCCTCCTCCTCCTCCTCCTCTCATCTGCGTCTCATTCCATCATTGCCAACGGATCCCAGGACCGCCCGGCTACCTCTGTGTCTAAGCGATCCTCCGTGGCGAGGTTAGGAGGGCGCTGATCTAGCAGTAGAACCCTCAGGCTTTCGCTTTGTATTATCCATGACAGTGTTTGATGTTTGGAGTCACAGAGCTCAGGGCTGAGGCCCTGTCCCATGTCTCCACTCTCCGATCCGCAGGGCAGTCGGCCCTTTAGACAGGGAGGCGGCAAAATGTACCAGGCTAAGCGTGTCCTCACGCACTTGCTCGAAATGAAATGGGCTATTGAAGAACCAACATGTGAACTCGCGCTGAAAACTGCAAGCCTGCGAGGGAAAGGAATGGGACAGGGGGAGGAATGGGACAGGGGGAGGAATGGGACGCTGTGGGCTGTGCGTGCGTGCGTGTGAACTGGTGTTGGAGGTTTGATAGGAACCGAGAGAGGATGAGTGTAGGATATCTGTTGGGTGGACTTGCAAAGCACTCCATCCATAAACCGTACTGGGAGTTGTTCTCGTACTGAGCGAGAGAGATGAGGTCTGAAACCTCAAACAGACCATGTCTGACCTCACAATCTAGTGGAAGAAAGAACCCACTAGAATATTAACTCCTTTGCCTTCTCTGTTTGGGGGGGCTGAACCATATGCTTGGAGAACAGTCCAGAGCTCTTTTAGTGACGACAGCAAGCTCTGTTCTCTGGCCAGACAGACAGACAGACAGACAGACAGACGAATGCCCCCTCAGCCCCAGGCAGGGTGTGGCTCTCCTCCTCTCCTCCTCTCCTCCCCTCCTCTCCTTCAACTGATTTGAAAACACAAGATGAATTTGAATACATTTGATGGATTAACAATTGTTAAGTTTCCTTTCATGTCCAATGTTGTTTGATACAATAGCCCCTCTGCTTCCCCGTAGCAGTCAGCAGCAGCGCAGACAAGCCCCTGCAGTACCCCAGGAAGGCCACATGGTGGTGCAGGGAGCACAAGAGTGACAGGAGGAGACCCAGCACTGACTAGAACCATGCTGCACCATGTCTGCTGGTGAACCGAGACTGATTGTGTGAGCATGAGAGAGAGGGAGACACACACACACACACACACACACACACACACACACACACACACACACACACACACACACACACACACACACACACACACACAGAGAGAGAGAGAGAGAGACCTAACCCTAACCAAGGACAACAGCACTTACATAACAGGATACAGTATAAGGACAACCTTGTATAAAACACTGAGTTGGTAGGAGCTGTATCACATCCTTCACCTTCCACCCCTGAGCTCCACCCCTGAGCTGGTAGGAGCTGTATCACATCCTTCACCTTCCACCCCTGAGCTCCACCCCTGAGCTGGTAGGAGCTGTATCACATCCTTCACCTTCCACCCCTGAGCTGGTAGGAGCTGTATCACATCCTTCACCTTCCACCCCTGAGCTGGTAGGAGCTGTATCACATCCTTCACCTTCCACCCCTGAGCTGGTAGGAGCTGTATCACATCCTTCACCTTCCACCCCTGAGCTGGTAGGAGCTGTATCACATCCTTCACCTTCCAC
>NC_139662.1:23257177-23264677 GCF_951799395.1 Argentina silus
ACCACACAGACCGTATTCTTTGGTTTGCAAAAATGATCCCCCAGAACATAATCATTTGCAGACTGGGTTGCAAATTCTACCAGTAAGGTACCAGGTAACAGAAGACTATGGTCAGGTACCAGGTACCAGGTAACAGAAGACTATGGTCAGATACCAGGTAACAGAAGACTACGGTCAGGTACCAGGTAACAGAAGACTATGGTAAGGTACCAGAAGGTTATGGTCAGGTAACAGAAGACTACGGTCAGGTACCAGGTAACAGAAGACTAAGGTATCAGAAGGTTATGGTCAGGTAACAGAAGGCTATGGTAAGGTACCAGGTAACAGAAGACTATGGTAAGGTAACAGAAGGCTATGATCAGGTAACATTCAAAGTGCCATTTACCTGTTCATTGTGCTGTTGATTGAGGGGAAGCTGACCAATCACAGTCATCCTGATTAGCATATTTCCCAGCATGCCTCACTATATACCCAATTGTATTGTGATACAGAAACAAACCTGTGCAGCTGAACCAATCTGGACATCCTGTCAGAGAAATGCACGTCTGTTGAATCTTTAGATAAGATGAACTGACTAGGTTGATGGTAATGAAAATTGTCCAAACCATAACTTAGATTCTAGTGGCCACATTCACAGTATAAGGGCGTGTCTCTCTCCCTTAGACTCCAGTGGGAGGAAGCTCATTGTAGAGGTCACATGCAGAGTGCTGGTCACTCAACCAATCACCTCGGGGAAGGTCTGAGACAGGAGCCAATCACCGCCCTAGCAGGGCGTCACTTGATCTGGGTGAGTGAGTGCACAGAGAGGCGGGCCGATGTGAGCTGTTCTCACAGGAGAAACCAGCTGGAGCGGATTCTCAGCTCTACTGGTGGATGTGATCTCACTGGCTTGGAAACACTCATGGCTGGCGTATGAGTGCAATGTGTGAGCTGGAGAACATCTCCAGAACCCAATTCAGACTACTCTCCCCCCACTTTTTGGAAACATGAATATCGTCACGTGAGAATTCCATTCCTCAAATGATTTACCCTATCTCCAAATGATTACGTTTTGGGGAATCATTTCTGCAGATCTGGAAATATGATCTGTGGGATCGTAATATCAGCTTTTGACCACCTAAAAAAGTAGTGTCCCCAGCAATGTTCGGACCACACAGACCGTATTCTTTGGTTTGCAAAAATGATCCCCCAGAACATAATCATTTGCAGACTGGGTTGCAAATTCTACCAGTAAGGTACCAGGTAACAGAAGACTATGGTCAGGTACCAGGTACCAGGTAACAGAAGACTATGGTCAGATACCAGGTAACAGAAGACTACGGTCAGGTACCAGGTAACAGAAGACTATGGTAAGGTACCAGAAGGTTATGGTCAGGTAACAGAAGACTACGGTCAGGTACCAGGTAACAGAAGACTAAGGTATCAGAAGGTTATGGTCAGGTAACAGAAGGCTATGGTAAGGTACCAGGTAACAGAAGACTATGGTAAGGTAACAGAAGGCTATGATCAGGTAACATTCAAAGTGCCATTTACCTGTTCATTGTGCTGTTGATTGAGGGGAAGCTGACCAATCACAGTCATCCTGATTAGCATATTTCCCAGCATGCCTCACTATATACCCAATTGTATTGTGATACAGAAACAAACCTGTGCAGCTGAACCAATCTGGACATCCTGTCAGAGAAATGCACGTCTGTTGAATCTTTAGATAAGATGAACTGACTAGGTTGATGGTAATGAAAATTGTCCAAACCATAACTTAGATTCTAGTGGCCACATTCACAGTATAAGGGCGTGTCTCTCTCCCTTAGACTCCAGTGGGAGGAAGCTCATTGTAGAGGTCACATGCAGAGTGCTGGTCACTCAATCAATCACCTCGGGGAAGGTCTGAGACAGGAGCCAATCACCGCCCTAGCAGGGCGTCACTTGATCTGGGTGAGTGAGTGCACAGAGAGGCGGGCCGATGTGAGCTGTTCTCACAGGAGAAACCAGCTGGAGCGGATTCTCAGCTCTACTGGTGGATGTGATCTCACTGGCTTGGAAACACTCATGGCTGGCGTATGAGTGCAATGTGTGAGCTGGAGAACATCTCCAGAACCCAATTCAGACTACTCTCCCCCCACTTTTTGGAAACATGAATATCGTCACATATTGTGTTATATATGTATTGTTCTGCTGTTCTTTTTTGATCCCCCAGAACGTAATCATTTGCAGACTGGGTTGCAAATTCAGATGTTGACATAAAGACACAACAGAGAACATGTTTTAAAATTAATGTATTTCATCTTTGTTGGACACTGCAGTAACATGATACACAATACAAGACATATTCTGTCTCCAGACGATCACACCTGAGCCTGCTCAGACCCGGTCCCAGGTGTTCTGTACATCTCAGGTACCTCATGGACCACAGTGTTCTCCAATGTATCTTCAGGTGTAGCGGTCAGATATGTTTTTCTCTTGAGTCCATCTCTGAACAATGTTCCCTTTTTTTAAATCCCAAAGGCTTGAGAAGATGTGTAGCAACTGGCTTGTAGGAACGCAGATACCTACAGTATGAGGAGTAAAGTCTGGACAACATCATCACACATCATCATAACATCATCATCATCATCATCATCATCAGCGTCATCAGCATCATCAGCATCATCATCATCATGAAGCAGGCAACTCAAATATGCATTTATTTAATTTTGTGTTACATTAGATCAGCAATCCAGACAAAATCTGACTTTGAGGAATATCACTCTTCTAATTCCACTCTGATTTAAACCATTGATCACCACCACTTTCAGACAACAGACATTTTGTTGACAGCTCGGTTAGGGTTAGGGTTAGGGTTAGGGTTTCCATGACTATTTTTATAGTAAAATAGATTTTAGTACAAAAAGAAGAAAAACAAAGACGTGAACTGTACAGTGAATGGACCTGTAGAACACTAGACCCAGGACCCAGTGCTGTTAACAGACCTGTAGAACACTAGACCCAGGACCCAGGACCCAGTGCTGTTAACAGACCTGTAGAACACTAGACCCAGGACCCAGGACCCAGTGCTGTTAACAGACCTGTAGAACACTAGACCCAGGACCCAGTGCTGTTAACAGACCTGTAGAACACTAGACCCAGGACCCAGTGCTGTTAACAGACCTGCAGAACACTAGACCCAGGACCCAGTGCTGTTAACAGACCTGCAGAACACTAGACCCAGGACCCAGGACCCAGGACCCAGGACCCAGGACCCAGTGCTGTTAACAGACCTGTAGAACACTAGACCCAGGACCCAGTGCTGTTAACAGACCTGCAGAACACTAGACCCAGGACCCAGTGCTGTTAACAGACCTGCAGAACACTAGACCCAGGACCCAGGACCCAGGACCCAGGACCCAGGACCCAGTGCTGTTAACAGACCTGCAGAACACTAGACCCAGGACCCAGGACCCAGGACCCAGTGCTGTTAACAGACCTGTAGAACACTAGACCCAGGACCCAGGACCCAGGACCCAGTGCTGTTAACAGACCTGCAGAACACTAGACCCAGGACCCAGGACCCAGTGCTGTTAACAGACCTGCAGAACACTAGACCCAGGACCCAGTGCTGTTAACACCTTGGCAACTGCATTTGTTCTCTGTGTTTCCCTTTGCTCCTTTGTTTTAATCCCTGTCTTTGGCTTCCTCTCTTTTCTCTCTCTGTGTCAAAGAGGATCGAAAATAACCTGATTGTCTTTTGGTGTTCTTGGTTTCTTAGGAAACGAGAGATATGTTTTGCCAATCCTTCATGTGGGGAAGAAATGACAAACAAGAACATGAGTAAAGAAAGTATTAAACCAGATTAGATCTCACATTTCCTTTGTTGAATGTCGTACCGTTGCAATTATTGTTTAACTGAAAAGGTTGTTTCACATCCCTTTGCTTCACAAGCATCATTCATCATAGAAAACACCCCAGAGAGGAATATCACACCTGAATAAAACCCTACCAAATACATTTGCATAATCAACATATTATATATGGCGACCTCTTCAAAAGTATTCCAAAGTAACAACGTAATAAAAGGCACTGAATGTGGGAACATACTGTAGCTGAAGAACTCTCATTACGGCTGTCAATTATGTCAATGACAGAAGATTCTTTACAGTAAAAGTGCTATTATGTAATAACTAGTGAGAATAAATACATATGTGATACAATAAAGTGATATCATAATAAATAATTCTGGAATAAATATAATATAATTATCATCTAGTAAGTAAACATGTAATCATGTCATCAAAATACACAAATAAACATATCGACAAAAACATTTAAACATACACAATACTGAAAATGATAGTTGGAGGAGGTGCTTTTACTTATGACTAATATTAGTGAAGGTTGAGTTCACCTTACATTTTAAATATGCTGACCTGTAGCTGATACATACAGTATGTGATGTTATACAGCTGGGAGCAAACGTGGGTGTTGTATGCTGTCACTATAAACTCAGAGGAAGTGGTGATGGAACAGCTAACAGCCCGCCTGGACACGGACAACTTTCCCCTTCAGGTCGTACCGTTTGGGTTTCGGGTCAACCACTCTACAGAAACTAGAGATGGTCAAGGCCAAGGTGGGGTGTCATAGGTGCAGTTGTCCTCGACCTCAGAAAAGCCTTTGACGTTGTCAACCACAACGTCCTCCTCTCCGAGCTATCCAACTCAGCCCATCTCATCAAGTGCTTTAAAATGGGCTGAGTCTTATCTGGCAGCCCGGATGCAATGTGTTCGGATTAATGGTGAACTATCATCACCAAGGGATTGTGTAATGGGAGTGCAACAGGGGTCTGTATTAATGACCTTCCATCTGTGTGCCGGGGGCGTGGATATTCGAATGGAGGCGGATGAATGAGTTTTTTATTCGTATGGCAACAACGCTGACGAAGTGGCGAGCAGAATAACAGCAGCGGTTGAGGAAGTGGCTGAATGGCTCGACCGCTCCTGCCACACCCTCGATGTGGGAACAACAGTAGCCATGTGCTTCTCCACACAACTAAACAAACAGGCTCACCCGGACTCAGACATACTCATCCACGGAAAAACGATATATACATCAGGAACTCAGTCTCTACAGAGGCAGCCAGGATGCACTGCATGTACATGTAATGGTCTTCTCATAGGTGTTCTATTGCGGCATCAGCTCTTCTCAAGCCAATGAGACATCAATGAAACCACTGTGATCTCTATAGGAACAAGCACTGAAGATCCTGGACAGGAAATCCCATCATTACCATCACTGTAATGTTCTCCCCAAGAACAATCTGTCTATTTCACCACCACCTCTGAAGGAAGCAGCAGAGTAACCCGGACCTTTATCTCAGATCCCAGAATCCAATCTCTCGATTGAAATTCTGGGGGCACAGGATGGAAAGAGTGCTGTCGGAAGTTGTCACCAAGACCACGGCTCTCAAAGCGTTTTCGCTGCAGCTCCGCTCACGACAACCCTACCACTTCCGCCGATGCCCTCCAGTTTACATCCACCCATGGACCCGTGGACCCCACCTCCCATCCACAGAAAACAGCGGGTGCCTTTAATTGGAGAGTCTGACTTAGTGAGACTACCCAGACCTCCACAACAGGAGACTGTGTCATTCCTAAAAGAAGACACACCTTTGGGCAATCAGCATCCTCCACCTCAGGCATCAGGAAATGGAATTCCCTCCCCTCTACCTTAAGAAACACTAGTGACTTTAAATCCTTCTCCATGAAGGTGAAAGTGTGGATCACATACACTGACTAATTGTTAATGCACTCAAGTCTCAATGTGGTTTATGTAATATAATGCGTCCTGTGTTTATTTATTGTATTTGATGTTTCCTGTTTTAATCTGATATATCTCTTACTATACTACTGGATGAGTGGTGTGTATGTTTATGTCTGTTTATGTATTTAGTTATGTTTAGTTAGGGACTGCAGATGTACATTTTGCTAACTCTGGTGCAAACATATTTCACTGTTTGTCTGTCTGTTTTTAATTCCACATGCTCTCTTTTTTAAATAAACTACTTTCACTTTCACTATATTGTACTGTTGTATGTTGCCACTGTTTGCGCCACTGCATTTATTTTGAGGTAAGAGTTGTTCATTAATATTATAAAACCTATCATCATTCACAAGAATAGCAACCACCAAGAAGTCATCGGTCCTGCTTGTAAAACCAATAGATCTGAGTAATCACAACAGACTATTTTTATCCATCCATGTTCTCAAAGCAAAGCAGTGAGTTAGGCTGTCTGTCTGTCTCTCTGCCAGGGCAGAGTTTAATCATCTCCCAGATGCACAGGCCAGTGTATTTCCCCTTGTCTCTCTGCCAGGGCAGAGTTTAATCATCTCCCAGATGCACAGGCCAGTGTATTTCCCCTTGTCTCTCTGCCAGGGCAGTGTTGAAGCACCTCCCAGACTCAGAGGCCAGTGTATTTCCCCTTGTCACTCTGCCAGGCCCCGTTGGCCATGTTAAGGGAGGTGTGGCTGCTGTGTTTGGACTCTGCCTTGACAGCTTGCTCCACGGTGTCCGCTAGTGGCTGCTTGTCCTCCTGCTCCGTCTCCCGGTGGTAGAAGTAGTTGAAGTTGGAGACGATGACGGGCACCGGCAGGGCGATGGTCAGCACGCCGGCGATGGCGCACAGAGTGCCGACCATCTTGCCTCCCATGGTGATCGGACACATGTCCCCGTAGCCCACGGTCGTCATGGTGACCACGGCCCACCAGAAGCCGTCCGGGATGCTGATGAACTGCGTGTTGGGCTCGTCCACCTCGGCGAAGTAGATAGCGCTGGAGAAGAGGATGACTCCGATGAAGAGGAAGAAGATGAGGAGGCCCAGCTCACGCATACTGGCCTTCAGGGTCTGTCCCAGAATCTGGAGACCCTTGGAGTGGCGGGAGAGCTTGAAGATACGGAACACCCGGACCAGACGGATGATCCGCAGGATGGCCAGAGACATGTTCTGGCCCGAGTTCTGGTCCGGCGTGCTCACCAGCTCCGTAACCAGGGTAACAAAGTAGGGGATGATGGAGACGATGTCGATGATGTTCATGAGGTTGTGGAAGAAGTCGTTTTTGCTAGGACACACCACGAAGCGCACGCACAGCTCGAAGAAGAACCAGATGATGCAGGCGGTCTCGATGATGAAGAAGGGATCGGAGAAGGTGGAGGTGATGGTTTTAGACGTGCCTATGCTCGATTGGTTGAAGGACTGCATCAAAGGGGGAATGATGGGATCCATCTCCTCCCGGAACTCTGGGAGCGTCTCCATGCAGAAGATAATGATGGAGATGACGATGACGAAGACCGATACCAATGCCACGCCACGCGCTGCGTTGGAACTTTCCGGGTACTCGAACAGCAGCCAGAACTGCCGGTACATTTCGTTGGCCGGCAGAGGGATCTCCACGTCCTTGATGAAGCCCTCGTCCTCCCTGAACTGCTCCATGGCCTCACTGCCCAGCTCATAGAACACCATCTCATCAGCAA
>NC_139662.1:23271877-23274377 GCF_951799395.1 Argentina silus
CCAGGGTTACCAGGGGTAACCATAGGAAACCACAGGTGTACACTATACAGGAAATGGAGCAAGTCTTCTCCACAGTGATTGGTTGAGCTGAACCGGATTGACGATGTCTGATGATGCTGCTGAGCATTCGTAAGGAACACCTGTTTCTAGTCAGTCTGTGTGCTCCATCATTCCCTGGGAGGTTCCCCCGGGGCAGCGTGGAGGGAATCAGGATCTGAACACAGCCCTAGTCTTTCCTTGGCAGGAAGTTTGTCTTTCCAAAGGAGTGGAAGAACATCCCTCCTTCTCTATTTCTTTTTCCAACTCGATCTCATCTCCTCTTCCTTGTTGATTCTCTACCCCTCTCCCCTCTACTCCCCCCCCCCCTCTCTCTACCCCCCCCCCCCCCCCCCCCCCCCCCCCACCCCCCCCCCCCCTACCTCTTCCTCTCTCAGTGTAATACTAGTTATAAATAGATCACTTTGCTTTCTCAGTAAACCACAGAGTGCATCTGATCCACTTAGGAGGAGATGCACGTGCGGGACACAGAAACATCAGACGGGTTCTGACCCTCCCTCACTATAATGCCACTGTGATTGCTCATTGTAGAAAAAGTTCTACAGTTGTATTTCACCTCTTTCTCTCTCTCTCTCTCTCTCTCTCTCTGTCTCTCTCTCTCTCTCTCTCTCTCTTGCTCTCGCCCTTGTGAGATTGTTTGTCTCCCTCAGGAAGACAGAGCATGCGACACATATTCTGTAAAAGAATCATTGATTCACAGACATAACAGAAAGAGCTTCTTTGTTCAACACAGAGACATACAGTACAACTGTGCAGTGGACATCGGAAGGCCACCATCACACAGATACCTGATGGACACACCGAGCCCCGCGCCACCGAACACACCTTTGCATGACAAAGAAGCTTAAGACAGTGGAATGTGGTTATCATAATGATATTATTATTGTTGTTATCATGAACACCATCATTACTTATATTTGACTTTAATTACGGTTATAATCATTTGGAAGGATTAAATGCATTTTAGTCTCCAGTCAGTTTCTCTCTCTCCGAGGGACGTACTGTAACTTCAGGTGAGTCCACTCAATCCTTCTGTAGTCCTTGTAAAGTGCATCCAGAGTTCCTCTACGTACGCAAACAGATCTTGGTCTTAGTTGCCGGTTTTTTTTCCTGGTTTTCACTCGTTTATGGTAGAAAAAGACTTGATCTTTGCCCAGACATCTGAGGGTAGGCCACGTGATCTGAGGGAGCTGAGGAGACACGCGACACGCTGACAGACCCACACACACACCCCACACACACACGCCTGAACCCCTGTTATCCACACAGGTAGGGATAAAGGATGGGATAAAGGAGAGGAATAAGAGGGGGAGGAAGAAACAGCGTCACAGCTCAGCGTAGAGATAGAGAGCATCAAAGAGAGAGCAAGAGTCAGACACAGGAGGAGAGAGGGAGGGAGGGAGAGGCAGGGTGGTGGAGACAGAGAGAGAGAGAGAGAGAGAGAGAGAGAGAGAGAGAGAGAGAGAGGGAGAGAGAGAGAGAGAGAGAGAGAGGGAGAGAGAGAGAGAGAGAGAGACAGAGAGAGAGACAGAGAGAGAGAGAGAGAGGGAGAGACAGAGAGAGAGAGAGACAGAGAGAGATTAAAAACCCAGTACGCTCTTTCATAGATGTATTGATGGATGTGTGAGAGTGAGAAGGGTAAATAGGTGGTCACAGATCGATAGGATCTCCTTGAGTCAGAGACGGGCGTGTGAGTGTGTGTGTGGAGGGGGGGGTGTGTGTGTGAGTGTGTGTGTGGAGGGGGGGGTGTATGTGTGTGAGTGTGTGTGTGGAGGGGGGGGTGTATGCGTGTGAGTGTGTGTGTGGAGGGGGGGGTGTGTGTGTGAGTGTGTGTGTGGAGGGGGGGGTGTATGTGTGTGAGTGTGTGTTTGCGTCTGTTTACACGTCTCTCCGTCTCTCCTCAGCCCAGACACTACAGGGCTCGATGCCGGTGGTGACATTCAGTAAGCAAACAAAGAACAAAACAGAATCGAAAGAAAAACAGCTTAGTCATACTGCATCTGCAACAACAACAACACAAGCAGGCAGAATTCCCACAGAAATGATTTCCCCCTTGGGTTTTTTTGTTGTTGTTTTTTCCTCCATCCGTTGTGCTCGGAGTATACAAAACCTAGGAGTTATTAACCTACAATACTTGGTTGGTTTCTTGTTTACGTTCAAGAAGGGTAGATGTGGATCCCTTGCTACACGGGAACCGGTACATGGCAGAAGCTCGTTTTTAAAGCTGAAGCTTTTAGGCGTTTAAGACATGAATGAAAGCAGCTGTAGTCTTTTGATACATTGTCACATGGCTATGAGTGTTGTCCTACTGGCAGTGGGTCGGTCCGTTCGGTACCGTTGGGCTAGACATCCCTCCGCTCCTCTGTCTCTATGATGAGAAATGATCACATCTGGTCATATACATTATGGTGAACAGAACTCTGCAGAACAGCAGTGGCAGAAC